>NC_063059.1:7821404-8121404 GCF_018812025.1 Megalobrama amblycephala | reverse complement strand
ATACACCATAGATTCTCTATGGGGTTCAGGTTAGGCAAATTTGCTGGCCAATCAAGCACAGTAACATCATGGTCATTTGAACCAGCTTTTGGTACCTTTGGCAGTGTGGGCAGGTGCCAAATCCAGCTGGAAAATGAAATCAGCATCTCTATAAAGCTTGTCAGCAGAAGGAAGCATGAAGTGCTCTAAAATTTCCTGGTAGATGGCTGCGTTGACTGTGGACTTCAGAAAACATAGTGGACCAACACCAGCAGATGACATGGCAGCCCAAATCATCACTAACTGTGGAAACTTCACACTGGACTTCACGCAACATGGTTTCTGTGCCTCTCCACTCTTCCTCCAGACTCTGGGACCTTGATTTCCAAATCAAATGCAAAATTTACTTTCATCTGAAAAGAGGACTTTGGACCACTGAGCAACAGTCCAGTTCTTTTTCTCCTTAGCCCAGGTAAGACGCTTCTGACGTTGTCTTTGGTACGTGGAATGTGACAGTTGTAGCCCATTTCCTGAAGACGTCTGTGTGTGGTGGCTCTTGATGCACTGACTCCAGCTTCAGTTCACTCCCTTTTAAGCTCTCCTAAGTTCTTAAATCGGCTTTGCTTGAAAGTCTTCTCAAGCCTGCGGTCATACCTTTCACTTGTACACCTTTTTCCTACCACACCTTTTCCTTCCAGTCAACTTTCCATGAATATGCTTTGACACAGCACTCTGCGAACAGTCAGCTCTTTCAGCAATGACCCTCTGTGGCTTACCCTCATTGGAGAGGGTCTTGATGATTGTCTTCTGAATAACTGTCAAGTCAGCAGACTTCCCCATGACTGCTGTTGGGATTACTGACCTAAACCCAGTATTTATACCCTGAGAATGGTAATTTAAACCTTTCTCTCCTGAGAAAAACTTGCGCCTAGTGCCATCCCTCCACCGAAAATGGCTCTGATCAATGCTTGTTCGGTGGCAAACAAGACCTTTCTACTAAACGACCTCTTCTCCTCTCACAAGTTGGATTTTATGTTTATAACTGAATCATGGACACAGGTGGGAGATTTAAGTCCTTTTTCTGAATTGGTCCCTAACGATTGCTCATTTTTTAACTCTCCACATCAAAATGGTCGAGGGGGTGGTTTAGTGACTGTTTTAAAACGGACTTTCCTCTCTCGCTGTCAAATAGTTTCTATAAGGGCATTCTCTTACCTTTGAAGTTCAATTACTGAAGACTTGAATGGAAGGGTCCCGTTCTGATAGCCATGATCTGTCATCCTCCTGCATCCTGTTAAAGATTTTATCCTTGAAATAACGGAATTGCTTGGGTTTATCACTACTAACTTTGATCAATTTTTATTAGTTGGTGATTTTATTGATCATGTATGCTGCCCGTTAAATACACTATCAAAGGAGTTTCTAACTCTTATTGAGTCTTTTAACTTGGTCCAGTGGATAAAAGATCCTACTCCCATTCATGGTCATACTTTGGACCTTGTGCTCACTTATGGGTTCTCTGAGCTAGTAATATCTGACTCATTGTTATCGGACCATAAGCCAATTTTATTTACTCTGTCTCTCCCTGAATTAACCTTTTCATCTGCTGAAGCTCAAACTCAGTCTCGGTACTATTCATCTCACTTTAACTCTGATTTTAATGTGTTATTTAATAATCTGAGTTCACAATTATTCTTGGATTCGCCACTTCCTGATCTGGATGTCAACCAACATCTCAAGTTGCTAAATGATGCATGGCTGGACATTTTAAATTTGACTGCTCCTTTTAAACTGTTTAAATCAAAACCAAAATCTGACTGCTGGCTTACTTCTGCCAAATTCACTTGCTTAGACAAACCTGTAAGAAAGCAGAGCGAAAATGGCATAAGGACAGACTCCGATCCTCCTACGACTCGTTTAAGGACTGCCTTCGGGACCTTAAAGAATGCGGTGAAGGCTGCAAAAGCTGCTTATTTTTCTAATTTGATCTCTATCAACTGTCATAGACCTATGGTCTTGTTTTCTGTTATAAACTCTGTTTTAAACCCTCCTGTTAACCATATTCCTAATTCCTCCAATGCTCTTTGTGAATCCTTTTTGCATTTCTTCATTGATAAAATTTCAAATTTAAGATCGCAGCCGATATTTTTTCAAAATGAGCCTTGTGCTCTTACTCAGCCGCTTGCCTCTTGGGAGGTTTTCGATTCTATATCGCTACCCTATATCACTGAAATGACTGCCACCCTCAAACCCTCTTTTTGTGTCCTCACGATCTGATACATCCCCGGTATTTTAAATTGGTAATAGAGTCTTTTGGCCCTGGATTGTTATCCTTTCTAAATAAATGTTTATTAACTGGTTCAGTTCCAACTTGCCTGAAAGTGGTCACTGTTACTCCTTTACTTAAAGAAGCCCTCTTTAGATACCTCTGTTTTAAATAACTATCGCCCAATCCCTGTGGTTCCTTTTATCTCCAAGATAATGGAAAAAGTTGTGTTGTGCCAACTTCAATCATTTTTAGAAAATAATCTAATTTTTGAGGTCTTCCAGTCAGGGTTTAAGCCTTTTCATAGCACTGAATCTGCCCTGCTGAGAGTTTTGAATTATAATTTTGTGGCTACTGATGCTGGTGACTCTGTGATTTTAGTACTCTTAGACTTATCTGCTGCCTTCGATACTATTGATCACACACTGCTTCTGTCCAGATTGGAATCCCTTGTGGGGCTAAAAGGTTCTGTTCTTAACTGTTTTAAATCCTACTTATCTGAGAGATCCTTTTCTGTCAGGATTGGTGACTTTACCTCCTCTGCTACTCCCCTTGAATCTGGACTCCCTCAGGGCTCCATTTTGGCATCATCGCTCTTTTCTCTTTATTTGCTTCCTTTAGCTTCAATTCTAAGAAAGTTTGGAGTATCTTTCCACTTTTATGCAGATGATACTCAAATCTACTTGCCAATGAAAAGAAACGACCCTTCAGCTTTATAGTCTATTTTCCTGTCTCGACGAGATTAAACTCTGGCTAGCCAATAACTTTTTAACTCTCAATGACTCCAAAACAGAGATTATTGTTTTTGGTCCTTAATAATTCCACCCTGGGTAACCTGTCTGCTTTTAATTCAAACTGTGTATGGAATCTTGCTGTTCTCTTAGATAGCCGGACTTACATTAGAAAAACATGTCTCCACTGTTGTGGCTTCGAGCTTTTTTCAGCTTCGCTTACTTGCTAAAATAAAGCATTTTTTTTATCTGAAAAATCTCTTGAGATAGCTATCCGCGCTTTTATAACTACGCGGTTGGACTACTGCAACTCTCTGCTCTACGGTATCTCAAAGACTCAGGTTGCTCGTCTTCAACTGGTGCAAAATGCTGCAGCCAAATTTTTAGCGAATAGTCATAAATACGACCATGCCACTCCCATTTTACAAGCGCTCCACTGGCTTCCAGTTCAATTCAGGATCAATTTTAAAATTATTTTATTTGTCTACTAATGCCTAAATAACCTCGCTCCAAATTATCTGCCCGTTTTACTGTGTCCCTACAACCCTCCCAGAAGTTTAAGATCTGGTAATCTTAACTTACTTTCAGTCCCTTGTTCAAGGCTAAAACGCAGAGGAGATAGAGCCTTTTTCGTGGTGGGGCCGAGACTGTGGAATAGCTTCCATCTTAGAGCAGCTCCTTCCTTATCAGTTTTTAAATCTCTTCTTAAAACTCTTTTATTTTATTTAGCCTTTAATACTTGTTAATCTTTGCTTTTGTTTTGTTTCTATTATTTTTATTATTGTTTTTATTTCTTACTCATGTACAGCACTTTGGTGAGTCCTGTGGCTGTTTATTTTTAAAGGTGCTTTAAAAATAAATAAACTTAAACTTAAACTTGAAATTAAATATTCTAATAATTTGAGATACTGATTTTTTTATTTTTATTTTGATGAGCAGCAAGCTGTAATCATCAAAATGAAAACAAAAAAGTCTGGAAATATTTTACTTTATAATAAATCTAGAATATATTTAGGCTTTACTTTTTTAATTAAATTACAGGGGGGGTGAACGCTTTTTCATGATATTCTAATTTATAGAGATGCAACTATATATAATAACATAGTCCCCTCTTGTGGCCATTATGTGAATTGTACAACAAAAAGTATTGCAGTAAGGATTCCACATTTTGCCTCTTTCAAAATCTTCAATTTGTATTTTTAGTAGGCTACCTTATGTAACTGATCATAGGAGAGAAATGGAAAGAAAAATGTTGACATAAACAACTGGCTGAATTGGAGTAATCAAATTTATAACAAGAAATAATATAAAAGTTAGCACTCTCACAGTTTTTCATTCTGACGACAGTCAAGATGAACAGCAGCGTTTGCAGCAGCGTTTGCAGCATCTCAGACTAATGTGATGAAACAAACACAGTCACTGGAAACCAGGTCTGTTTATATTTTGCACAAATATGAAAATAAGGAAAATAAACAAGTATGTTGAGGGCTGTTTGTATTTGACATACAGCTGAAGAAAATAAGAAAATTTGTATTTTCGTAATAACATTTTTAAGGAAGGTGCAAAATCATTCACAGCAAAAAAACAAAACAAAACAAAAAATGTATCTCTAGAACTGTTAAAATGATGTTGAAATAAATGATCACTTACCCGATATTTGAAGAACTCATATAACCTGATGTGACAGCAGTTTGACTCTGCAGTTCTGCAATCAGATTGGTGCTGTTTTTCTTGATCTAAATCTGTCTCCAGTTTCAGCAACTCATCGCTACGTGCAGCGGGGTCTGTTGTTGCACAATACTTGTGCTACACCACCTATCCACGGGGTTATTTTTTGTTCCATTATTCATTAAATGTGTCAGCAAGAATCTCATTAGTTGGACAGAAATAACTGTCATGTCCAAAGTTTCTCTCCAGTCTTGCACTGCCATACCATCTCTGCTCTCCAACCTCCTGTCATCCTGGGTTGGACCAAAGTCCCTTTAAGACAAGTCATTTCACTTGGCGTCCATATTTGAAACGCCTCTCGGGCATCCTGGGCATCATGCAATCTCTTTGAATGGGGAAACATCAAATTCTCCAAAACTGTTCGCCAACCTTACGATTAAATTTCATATTTGAAATCAACAATGAAATCTAACAGCAACCAGCTCATAAATTTAGTTTCTAAACGCTCGAATCATGACAAAAAACTGTATTTTTCAGGCTGGATCAAGCTAATGCGCATGCGCAGACCTAAATGCGCGTCTCTTCTGAGGCGCGCGTCTGACTGTTTCTATAGAAACCGGTGATTCTAACGGCCACTGAAGTGACGCGAAGACTTTACCAGTCGGCGATTGGCTCTTATTTAGAAGGCGGGACTTATTCCGCCATATTGCGTGTTACACTTTCTCCCGTTCGCGTACTTGTGCACTATTCTATGACGTTTTTAAGTATAAATAGCGCGAGTAGTGCGTTCACACTGAAAATTCCAAAAAGAAAAAGTGCACTTTAAATACCCGGATGATGCACTAAATTAACGGAAAAAACGAAGTGTGGAATGTTGGACACTTCGTGCACTCAACTGTCGCAGCTTTAATTACGTAGTGGAGGGGAAGGGAGGATCAGACTCCGTTGTTAAATGACAAAATAACCTTATACAATTCACGCACTACATGGATGAGTGCATAGTGCACAAGTACATAGTGTGTAAGTGCATAGTGTATAGTGCGTCATTTGGGACGCAACTTATGTTCAAAACAATAGAGGGTATGCATCGACGTCACTTTCCCGCCGAAAGCGCGCTCCCTCAGCTGGACTGAGTGGCAAAAGAACCTGCTGCGTGACTGAATTTAATAGGGGAAACTGCGAAAACTCGAGTAAAACAAACGAATTACACTAAAGGTTGGAATTGAATGTGTTCCTTGTGTTCCAACTTGTTAAATAAACCTAATCCATATTGACATGCAGCCAGGAGTCGTGTTTCCTGACATTTATATTTGCCTGATTTCGACTGCGGGGAAATACATAAAGCAAATCTGCCTGTGAATATTTTATATAACTACAATATAGGTAGGTTTAAATCCACGTAATCACTTATATCAATGTTATATCGTCATATTGTCCAGCCCTAAAACATATAGTTTTATAGTATAGTTTTTGTCAGTGTTGTTTATTGAAAAACACCCAATTATGCAGAATATAAGATGGAAAATATTTCATTGATGAGTTGTCAACATAATGTATAACAATACAATATATACGGTATGATTTTACCTCAAAATCCAACTTTATTTGACACAAAATTATAACTGCAAATCCATGTTTCTCTGCCTGGAGTCGAGTTGTTTCTGTGAATTGCAGTGATCAATTTGCTTCCTTTTTTCTGTAGCTTTCAGCGGTCTTTAAAAATATACCCCAGGTTGTGTGTCAAAGCTATTTGTACAGTCAACGACAAAGCTCTTTCCCGTTTTGGATGTGTTTTTTGTGTTTTTCGCGACATTCGTGCTGAAAAACAACATGCTGCCGCTCAGTCTTTGTGCCACTCAGTGGACGGGACCGCAGTCGTAACGGTCGATGGTGACGTCACGTGCATACCCTCTATACGAGTGACACGTCTTGTGTTATTCTATAGTCTTTGGTTGGACTCAGCGATCACTCTCACAGCCTGCCTGTCATCGTGTCTCTCATTCCCTTGTTTGGACTATGTTCACCTCCTCAACTCAATATCTTTGTCTTACGTCTTGTCTTATCAATAAACCTGTAACACTCATCCTGCATTTGAGTCCTCCCTCATAGATCCTTGACACTAAGATCTTAATCTGCCAGGACGGTCTCAAAAATTCCACACACAAATTTAAAGCAGTCCACGCACATGTGACGATTTGCAAATGCAGATTCAACAATCCATAAATACATGTAACATCATTCATAAATGTGTGATGAAAATTAATTTGAGAACTGAATATATACATATTTGTGCAAACATTTTAAATATATTTAGGTAAGATGCATTCGTGTGAGCATTTGGGGAAATATTTACGCTTATACTTGTTATTTTTGAATTGTGTTTTGAATTTACAAATTGGATTTTGTAAATGTGAATTGTGCTGTGCATTTATGAATTTTGTTTTGTAAATGTATTATTTTTGAGGTTGGTCTGGCTCGATATATCCTGGCCTGGTCTCCACCTTGTTCTTGGTAGAAGACTCCATAGGGTATAAGTATAGAACGTCATATGACCAAACCGGAAAACTGGTCTCATTGCATCCGCTTGTCAGAGAAAGTGTTAACAGCAGTATGAACTGAAGGCATATCTATGGACTTTTAAGGTAATCAGTAAAACTACCTAGTTCACATTGTTATAGGTGTTTTATTCTATTAAATATCTAAACGTTAGTGTGTAGAAGAAAAATTAAACATTTCTTGTGTATGTGCACAACACTGAATTTGCTGTGTATATCTTGTTTTTTATCTAACATTTGACACATTTAAGTTGATGCCTTGAAAAGACATAAAAACATCTATATATAAAGTGAAGAGTGATTTGTTCATTTGTTTATCCAATCAGTTTTGAAAGTCTTTGTTTTATAATAAAGGAATATGCATAACAAGGAGAGAATATAAACTGTGTATCTGACCAGTAAACTTTGAAGAAGGCTATGTAAAGCATACCACTTTGTGTGTCTCATTCTTCCCCTGTATGCCTGCATGTTTGTTATAGTTTTTGCAGAAATCAACTCACAAATGGCTTTTTTATAGTTGATGAGACTGAAGAAAATATTTTAACAATATCTAAAAATGAAATTGGTTTGTTCTTAACATTTGCATTTATTTTTGATTGAAAATCACCCTTTTGATTAAGATCATGGGACATCTTTATATTACTGTCCAACATTGCGAAAAGTGATCTGATGAACAAATTTAAAGAGGAAATTTGAAAGTAGATCTGAGAGAATCAGCCAATATACTCTTTTAAAATTTGAGTTTTGTCTCAAACTTTTTATCTTAAAGATCATTTTTTTGCTGTATTGAAACAATCAAAAGAAAATGTAAGACCTTTGACCACAGTCAGTTTTTATTTTTATAAAAATATATTAACATAAGGATTACAAACCTCTTCTAAAACTCTGATAATAATACACAGAGTGAAAGTACTTTTTCCAAAAGCATTTTGCTGGCATGAAGTAAAAATGACACATATTAAAAACAATCGTTGTTCAGAGTTTTAGGACATTAGCATGTGCTAATACGCATGTTAACTGTTCCACTTTATGCTAATGTGTAAGAAAAGCCACTTGACATAAACTCAACAAAAAGCTTCATTTCAGCTGTAATGTGTCGATCAAGCACTAAGATCTCTCTGAGGACATTTTAATTGTCTCATACACAGATTCCTCTCTCTTCATGAAGTCATGTAGATATGGTTGTCATCTTTTGGTTCATGCTTTTCTCTCCTTCTGTCAAAACAGTAATGGTAGAATGTGTGGCATTAATGACTAATACAAACATTTAATGCTATAGAAATGGACATCTAACATCTATTTCTTGAGTTTATGAAGTTCTTACCGTAGGACGACAGTCAAACAGGAAACAAAGATGACATTTACAACAGCTGAAAGGGTAAAGAATATCCAAGAGGTGGACAAACTCCAACTTACTAAAAGATGAGAAAAATGAGAGAACAATAAAGGACATTTTCATATAAGAAGCCATATCCACAATTATAGTGAATTCATACAGATGTTTGACATAATGTAAAATGCTTGTAAAACATGATTGTGTCCTACCTTTGGGTTTCCCAGCATGATTTTGCACCTGAATTTCCATTTCTGCCCGACCAATGAGATTCTCACTGACACATTTAATGGTAGCGTTGATATTCCTGAAACTAGCAATGGAGACGGTGATGATGCTGATGGTGTTCTCTGCTGAAAAGGCACTGTAATATTCACTGTTAAACATTGGCCAGTATATCTGGGGTAACGGCAAACCACTGCTGACACACATGCAGGTCAATTCATCACCCCACACCAAACAACGGGAGCTATTCAGGACTTTAGGGGCATCTGAAGAACAATTATACGTTTATTAAAAAGATGGTCTTCATCAATGTACACCACTGTGCAACAAGTTTGGGATCGGTAACATTTTTAATGTTTTATAAAGAAGTTTCGTCTGCTCACCAAGGCTACATTTATTTAATTAAAAATACAGTAATAACAGTAACATTGTGAAATATTATTACAATTTAAAATAATTGTTGTCTATTTAAATATATTTGACAAAGTAATTTATTCCTGTGATGCAAAGCTGAATTTTCAGCATCGTTACTCCAGTCTTCAGTGTCACATGATCCTTCAGAAATCATTCTAATATGCTGATTTGCTGCTCAAGAAACATTTATGATTATTTTCAATGTTGAAAACAGTTGTGTACTTTTTTTTCAGGATTCCTTGATGAATAGAAAGTTCAAAAGAACAGCATTTATCTGAAATACAAAGCTTCTGTAGCATTATACACTACCGTTCAAAAGTTTGGGGTCAGTAAGAATTTTTATTTTTATTTTTTTGAAAAGAAATTAAAGAAATTAATACTTTTATTCAGCAAGGATCCATTAAATCGATCAAAAGTGATAGTAAATACATTTATAATGTTACAAGATTATATTTTAAATAAAAACTGTTCTTTTGAACTTTCTATTAATCAAATAATCCTGAAAAAAAAATATTGTACACAAATATTTTGTACAATTGTACACATGAAATGTTTCTTGAGCAGCAGATCAGCATATTAGAATGATTTCTGAAGGATCATGTGACACTGAAGACTGGAGTAATGATGCTGAAAATTCAGCTTCACCATCACAGGAATAAATTACATTGTAAAATATATTCAAATAGAAAACAATTATTTTAAATTGTAATAATATTTCACAATATTGTGGCTTTTATTTTATTTTTAATTAAATAAATGCAGCCTTGGTGAGCAGACAAAACTTCTTTTAAAACATTAAAAATCTTACCGATCCCAAACTTTTGAACGGTAGTGTATGTAAAATTTGAATTTATGATGTTATAGGTGAAATGATACATACGTCTTACTTCAAGGATCACAGTACTTTCAGTCTTAGAGCTTAGTATTGTGATGTTCAGGCTCAGGATGGAAAGTCATTATTGAAGAGTGCTCTTCCCTGCCAGGCACTCTAGAACCTATACGATTAATTTCATCAGGCTCAATCCCGTCCCATACAATATCTGTTGAGGGATTCAGGCAATCCCCTGGAACTTTGCAGGATATCTCGGCCTTCTTTCCTGCTGTGAGTTGTGGGACTTTTATAGTTGGTTTCTGGGTGAGCTCTAAAACACAATTATTTATTGGAATCAGAAATGCTATAAACTTATTTGGATTTGTATGTTTCTCTTTGAAAAGCATATAAACACACCTTTCACAGTAATAGTCACTGTCTGAGGAAAGATATACACTTTTCCTTGTCCCCACTCCAGTTTCAATCTGTATTCACCATCAGAGTCACCCTGAACCAAGTTGTTTAGCATAAAGCTGCACTCTGTCTCACCAGGTATGTATATATTTGTGGTCATACAAGGAACTTCAACAGTTGGGTTTTGTGGATCTCCTTTGAACCATGTTCTCCTAATGGGTTCTGAGACACTTTGAGGGACAGTGAAAAACAAAACGCTCTGATGCACAAACCAGCCTCTCCAGTGAAGTTATCTTGTACTCTGATGGAGAAGTTAGTCGGTTCATCAGGGTCTAAATGAAAAACTAAAATTAAAGCAAGATATCAGACAGACTGTGGAGTTAAGTATAATTATTTGTCTCCTATATTTAATTTAATCTTTTAAATTTATCAGTTAATTTATATCAGCAAAGTTTTGCAGAAATGTATATACATAATCTTTATCCTACATTGTCATCCAGAGCTCAAAACTCACTTTTATGAAAAACATCTAGTAAAAAAAATAACTAAATCCAGACACTAGTCTTGTTAAAGTAGGCCTACACTACACTAAAGTAAACAGGCAGCTTCTGTTCACTTGACTTTCCTCGTTTTGGCTACTTGTGAGTTAATCTATACAAAATCTACAATGTTGTATTTTTAGTAACTTATGTAACTTTGATCACAGTCATGGGTGAGAACTGAAAAATAAATGTTGAAAACTACAACAAAAACAGCTGAATTGGAGTAATCAAATTTATAACTAAAAATAATGTAAAAGTTAGTACTCACGTAAATTTGCACAGTTTTTCATTCTGACGACAGTCAAGATGAACAGCAGTGTTTGCAGCATCTCAGACTAATGTGATGAAACAAACATAGTCAATGGAAACCAGGTCTGGTTAAACATTTAGCACAATAATAAAAGTACACAAGTATGTTGAAGGCTATTTGTATTTGACATATACAGCTGAAGAAAATAAGAAAATGAGTATTTTGGTAATAACATTTTTGAGGAAGCTGCAAAATCATTCATAGCAAAGAAAAAAAAAACTGTATAGGGCCTGTATGATTTTAATTCCTAGAACTGTTAAAATGATGTTAAAAATAAATGATCACTTACCCGATTTTGAAGAGCTCATATAACCTGATGTGACAGCAGTTTTAATTGCGATCAGATTGGTGCTGTTTTTCTTGATTTAGATCTGTCGCCAGTTTCAGAAACTCATCGCTATGTGCAGCGGTAGTGATGTCAATATTTGTGCTACACCACCTATTCCTTATTGGGTTATTTTTGTTCCATTATTCCATTATTCATTGAATGTGCCAGTGAGAATCTTATTGTTTGGACAGAATTGAAAATCCAAGTGCACAATCATGCTGAGAAACCCAAAGGTAGGCGGGACAAAAGCATACGTTTTGCAAGCATTTTACATTTTCTGCCATAGTGCCCATATGTCAAACATCTGTATGACTTCACCATCATTCTGGAGATGGATTCTTGTGTGAAAATTTCTTTATTCTTGCTCTCATTTTTAGTAAGTTGGAGTTTATCCACCTCTTGGATACTCCCTTTCAGCTGTTGTAAATGTCATTTTGCTTCCTGTTTGATTGTTGTCCAACAGTAAGAACTTCATAAACTCAAGAAATAGACGTTGACTAGCCATTTCATTAAATGTACTAAAAAATAGACTGAAACGCACAAATAAATGTAAAGAGATTAACAAAAATGAATCAAATTCACAAATAAATATATTAAGATCCACAAATAATATTGAAAGAGTTTTAGAAAAATGAATCAAATTCACAAATAAAATGAGATTTGCAAATTAAATCTTACAAATGTGTTTTGTGTCACAAACACAACTCTGCCTGGCATTCATTTGTGGATCACAGCATGCGTTTGTGGATTTTGAAACACTTCTAGCGTCAAGACCACAGACTGTAAAAAAAAAAAAGATGGATGACGCACATTCAATCTCTTCCATTGTAGTAGTAACTGAAGCCGCCAGTGTGCCAATATGACGCTGACATCTTGAGTCTCGAGACTGCGCATAAACTGTTAGCCCGGATAAGTTGAATTTACTTAAAAAATTTGAGGAAACTGGTTGCCCTAAAAAATTAAGTAATGATTAAGTAATGTGAACTTAATAATTTGAGTTCATTTAACTTAAAATGTTTTGTAATATTAATTACTTTTAGTTATTACACATAGTATATTTAAGGGTGTTTTCACACCTATGGATCGCTTGTTTTGTTCCGAAACAGGGACTAAATTTGTTACAATGTTGCATTTTCTTCTTGGTTCGGTTCGCTTTCACATGGCAACATTTCAAAGCGTACCAAAATGCGTTTAGGCAAGTCACATGCGAGTAAAACTGCCCTCTTATTGGTCAGAGTTTTCTTTGCGTCATCCATCAAAATAACGATTGACAAGTTCGCTCCATGAGATTATTGTGGCTTTATTTGTAACTGTCGAGACACACGCAAACACTTTATAAATGTAGCCGTCTTTCCCGCTGTTAAATTATATAACGTACTACATTCATATTAATACTGCGGCAAATTCAAACGCGCGCTCTTTCTCTCTCTCGGTCTGTCTCTGGTTTCCCAGCGCTGTGTAGTAGGCGACCTGTCAGCGTGTCGAGAGAGACTACATTTATAATGAAGGAGAGCAGGAAAAAGGCTTTGTCGGGACAGCATTCTCACACGGAGAAGTGCAGTTACACAACAGAGGCGCTCGTTGGTTTACATCTGTGGTAAATAATGTGCTCACTCACAGAATCAGACACTACCGCTTTTTATATCACATTTTCCGTTATGAATTATGATGTCATTTGGTTCGTTGGTCCGTTAACTGGGTCCGATTGCTTTCACATATCAAGCGAACTGCTCCAGAGTTCGTTTGAAAGTGTACCGAGACCACCTCTTCAAGCAGGTCTCGGTACGCTTGTTTGGTCCGCTTTTAGTGCGCACCCGAGTGCGATTGCTGCTTTCACACCTGCCCAAACGAACCGCACCAAAGGAGAAAACGAACTCTGGTACGATTCAACCGAACTAAATGAGGCAGGTGTGAAAGCACCCTAAGTTCAGTGTACTAAGCAAGTTAACTTGCCATCAATCAAAATTCATCCATGCCTCCTATCATGCATTGCTGCATAATTATGAGCTGAATTGTCTTAGTAATTTTTTTTTATTCTCACTATTTAAATTTTGCTGTTTTTCTGTGACTTTTTAGTAGCTTGTAAATATTGACTAACATTGTAAATCTAACTCAGAGATTGGGCTCTAAATGAGTTCAGTGATTCAGATCAAATAATGATTATGTGAAAACGTAACCAACACCACCTGATCATCTTTTAACTTTGCTTGTCTGGTTGGTTTTAATGCAGTTAAAACTGCCCAAACAAAATCTAATATTAAAAAGTCAAGGGTCAAGAGCTCATATAGTGAACTTGGAGCCTGAGTCTGCGCAGTAGTGAGCACGAAGTGGAGCCGAGATATCAAGGTCCCACCCAAACTCAGAGCAACTTGTTATGTTGGTGTGAAATAAAGTTATGGAAATGTAGAAATTAAAGTTAAAGCTCCAATCTCCTCGTGAAGATCCTCATGTTCCATTGCATTTCATGGAGAGGGTGGGTTGATCTATACTGCTTCTGGCTTCAATTACAACAATGGAAGAGAGTGAAGGTGTGTTGTCCATCTTTTGACCCTATCACGTTTTTTTACACGTGGGGCTGAAGTGCTGTTTGTGTGGTTAAAACACTCTGTTTCCAAAAGATTATTGGAGTTTAAGGCTTCTTTATATTTCTATCAGGATCAGTTAATCACTATAAACTCAGGAAGGATTATACAAATTATGATAATTCATAGATTCCAAGCATCATGATCAGTAACACCCTCTCTACAGATGCAGCAGATATCCACAAATGCAGAGGAAGCCATCCACAAATATACAGAAAGCAATACACAAATAAATGAATGCCAGGAAATGTTGTGTTTGTGACATAAAAACATATTTGTAGATACTTTTTTATTTGCAAATTTCTTATTTATTTGTGAATCGAATTCATTTTTGTGAAACTCCTGCATATATCTGTGCATCTCATTCTATTTATTTTTGAATTACTTTCATTTGTGTGATTCTCTTTACATATATTTGTGCATCAAAGTCCATTTATCTGGAAATGTGCAACAATTCTAACCCTATAATTAAACTAAACATTTCTAGCAGTGAAATGATTTTACCGTTTACATTTCAGAAGAAACTTCCTAGCAGATCTGAATTTAACAGTTTAAATTTGTCAGCAAACTTTCTATCTTAAAAGTCGTTTTTAAAGGCATGAAATGTTGCATTGAAACTATCAAAAGAAAACACAAGACATTTGATTTATCTCAAGTTTTAATTAAAATTATAGTCTTAACATAAAAATTACAAATCTTTTCTAAAACAGTGGAATAAGAAACTGTTTTTTAAAGCATTTTTCTGTCATGAAGTAAAAATGACACATATTAAAAACAATCGTTGTTCAGAGTTTTAGGACATTAGCATGTGCTACGCATGCTAACTGTTCCACTTTTTATACTAATGTGTAAGAAAAGCCACTTGACATAAACTCAACAAAAAGCTTCATTTCAGCTGTAATGTGTCGATCAAGCACTAAGATCTCTCTGAGGACATTTTAATAGTCTCATACACAGATTCCTCTCTCTTCAATGAAGTCATGTAGACATGGTTGTCATCTTTTGGTTCATGCTTTTCTCTCCTTCTGTCAAAACAGTAATGGTAGAATGTGTGGCATTAATGACTAATACAAACATTTAATGCTATAGAAATGGCCATCTAACATCTATTTCTTGAGTTTATGAAGTTCTTACCGTAGGACGACAGTCAAACAGGAAACAAAGATGACATTTACAACAGCTGAAAGGGTAAAGAATATCCAAGAGGTGGACAAACTCCAATTTACTAAAAGATGAGAAAAATGAGAGAACAATAAAGGACATTTTCATATAAGAAGCCATATCCACAATTATAGTGAATTCATACAGATGTTTTGCATATGGGCACTATGGCAGAAAATGTAAAATGCTTGTAAAACATGATTGTGTCCTACCTTTGGGTTTCCCAGCATTATTTTGCACCTGAATTTCCATTTCTGCCCGACCAATGAGATTCTCACTGATACATTTAATGGTAGCATTGATGTTCCTGAAACTAGCAATTGAGACGGTGATGATCCTGATGGTGTTCTCTGCTGAAAAGGCACTGTAATATTCACCGTTCAGAATCGGCCAGTATATCTGGGGTAACGACAAACCACTGCTGACACACATGCAGGTCAATTCATCACCCCACACCAAACAACGGGAGCTATAAAGGATTTTAGGGGCATCTGAAATGAAATTATTAATGAATTATCATTTAATGGCAATTATGATAAATATCATTAAATGGTAATAAGTGCTATTAGGGCAATTTGTCCACAACACTTTTTGAAACACTTCATGATGTGTTATGAGTGAAATGATACATACGTCTTACTTTGAGGATCACGGTACTTTCGGTCCAAATGTTTTCTTGAAAAATTACCCTGCAGGTGAGGTTAGTGTTGTGATGTTCAGGCTCAGGATGGAAAGTGAATACGGAAAGTGTATTATCCCAGTCAGACACACCACGCATCCTCCTATGCACTTCATCAGGCTCAATCCCTTTAAATACAATATCTGTTTTGAGATTCACACAACTCCCTGGAGCTCTACAGTTTATCTCTGCCTTCTCTCCTGCGGTGAGCTGTGGGACTTCTATTGTTGGCTTCTCGGTGAGCTCTTAAAACACAATGATTTATTGAAATCAGAAATTCTATCATTTATATAACTAATCATTTTTATTATTCCATCATTTTAAATAGTTTTATGCACACTCAGTAAGTGTTATTTTCCTGCTTATACCATGGTCACTTGCCAGTATGGACAAGTTTTTTGCAGCGAAATATTGCAAATAAAAATAATGGTTAATTTTATCTGCAGGTCATTAGAAAAAAATACAGCATGGTAAGATAACCTTTATTTCAATGAATTTGAACTTGAAATACCTGTGCATTAAACACTTTTAACGCATTCTAGCCCATCAGAATTGAATATTCAACAGACAATGTAATATATATAATGGATTTGTTTGGTTTCTGTTTCTTAAAAAAAAAAGCATACAAACACACAACCAACCTTTTACAGTAATTTTTACTGTCTGAGGAAAGATATACACTTTTCCTTGTCCCCATTCCAGTTTGAAACTGTATTCACCATCAGATTCACCCTGAACCAAGTTTTCCAGCATAAAGCTGCATTCTCTCTCATTGTCTTTATCTCCAAAAATGTGAACACAGGGAACTTCAGCAGTTGGGTTTTGTGGACCTCCTTTGAACCAGGTTCTCCTAATGGGTTCTGAGACACTTTGAGGGACAGTGAAAGAACAGAATACTCTGATGCACAAACCGGCCTCTCCAGTGAAGTTTTCTGTTACCAAGATGGAGAAGTCAGTCGGTTCATCAGGGTCTGAAATGAAAAACAAAAATCTTCACAATACTGTAGTTTTGTTAAATATATTATTTTCATATTTTTCAACGTTTTACAATATGGTGATAAAACCAATGACTTAAAGGTGCCCTCGAATGAAAAATTGAATTTATCTTGGCATAGTTGAATAACAAGAGTTCAGTACATGGAAATGACATACAGTGAGTCTCAAACTCCATTGTTTCCTCCTTCTTATATAAATCTCATTTGTTTAAAAGACCTCCGAAGAACAGGCGAATCTCAACATAACACCAACTGTTACATAACAGTCGGGATCATTAATATGTATATAGTATACAATAGTATACAATACTCACATGATCCGACGCATGCATGTCGCATGCATGACGAACACTTTGTAAAGATCCATTTGATGGTTATATTAGCTGTGTAAACTTTGTTTATGCACTGTTCAAGGCAAGCGCGAGCTCCGTAGGTGTGGAGCACGAGAATTAAAGGGCCAGTAGCCCTGAATCGGCTCATTTATAATGATGGCCCAAAATAGGCAGTTAAAAAAATGAATTAAAAAAAATCTATGGGGTATTTTGAGCTGAAACTTCACAGACACATTCAGGGGACACCTTAGACTTATATTACATCTTTTTTTTAAAAGTTCTAGGGCACCTTTAAACGGACAAACATTATTTTTCAACTGTTGATATTATTGATTATTTTGTTTTCACTTATTACACCTAGTTATATTTCTTAATCTGGAAAAACAAAATAAGTAATAAATAAATAACTGTAAATGAAGTGCAACAGATTATGAGGTTTTCAGGCACTTGACAAGTTCAGAAAAAATGTGTAAAACAATACAGAGTCAAACCATTTAATCTGACTTAAAAACAGGTTATAATAGAACGATGCCTTTTATATGGTGATTCTTGAATATCTGAAATATTTTCATGACTAAAAACAAAGTCAAAGGAAAATGTTGAAATGACCATGATGAAGTTACAATACAGAAGTTAACACTCACCAAAACGATAACAGTCTGTCATTTGAACGACAGTTAAGATGAACAGCAATGTTTGCAGCATCTCAGACTAATATGAGGAGAGAGAAATACAGAAATCATGTCTGTTTAAAGCACAATTATGATGATAATAAAATACATATAGTCTTACTTGACATTATTAGTTATGAAAAAAGACAACAACTGCACCTTTATTTTCAGAATTGTTAAAATGGTTGCTTACCTAATATTTGAAGAGCTCAAAAGAGCAATTGTGACAGCAGTTTTTCTTCCGATCCGCTTCGTGCTTTTACTTGATCTGACTGATTTTGTCACGTTTCAGAAATTTCTTCTTATAGTTACCATAGAGATGTGTGTACTAGATAACCCTCCCATGGTTAATACAGAAACCAGTTTTGTTAGCACAGAAATTATTTTCTAAAAAACTGATAATATCTTTACACTTCATTATTTGTTCATTTCTGTATAATGAATTATGATGATTACATTTTATAAACCATCAATGAATGTTTGAAGTCTAGAACCAAGTAACTTAGGAACATCTTGTTATTTGTTTTTATTTTTTAATTTTGCAGACATTTTATCAAAACATCTCCTTCAAAAGGCTGTGTGCAACAAACAGATTCTAAGAGGAAACATCCCAGTAGAGATTTTTAAAGACATTAGATGTTGTGTTGAAACTATTAAAATAACTTAAAATGATTTAGAGGAAACTCTTCTTCCAAAACTCCATTAACTATACTAGGCCTTTCCACCGTACATGAGCTCTGTTCAGAAGTTGTGAATAACGACAGGCTGACGTAGCTGATGGCAGACCACCTCATCTATATACAGAGAGTTGGTCTTCACCTGGATCTCCTCCTCCAGGCTCAGCTGGTGGCTTACTAAAGCTTTCAGTTCCATCTCTGAAAGTTCAAGCGCCTCGGCCAGTCTAAGAAGCCATAGAAGGGATATGCATATGGGACATGTAATAAATGTTATATGTTTGGTATCATTTAAACCCTTTCCTTTACCTCTTGATGTGGTTAGCGAGCTCCTTGACCTCTGCCAGCAGTTGGATTTGAGCCGGGTCGTGGCAGAGCTCAACGTTGGGCCTTTGGCTGCGAGCGGACAGTCGAGTCTGAGCCACTTTCAGTGGAGCTTCTTTCTCTGCGATAGCCACTTTTAGAGCCTCCAGATTCTTTTCTTGATTTGCTATCTCTGCTAGCAGCTTTGAGAGAGCACAGGGACATACAAAACTAGTCAAGTTATAAAAAAAAAAAAAAAAAAAAAAAAAACCTAGAATAAAACCCTATACATAAGAAATGATCAAAACTTAATAATAAGTAAATTAATAAATTGTTATTCTTAAAATATAAATTTTTTATTTTGAATTATCCTGCTTATTATATAGCTAGGAATGCACAATATATTATCAGCCAATTTTTTTAATTATATATTATTTAATTATTTTAATTGATCGTCTCTGCCAATATTTGTATTCATTCTCTAACTGTTCATGCTTATTTCTCCTATTTTTACATTTAGATTGCCTTTGCCATCATTTAACACTCACTTAAAGGTGCCCTAGATTGTTTTTTTACAAGATGTAATTTAAGTCTAAGGTGTCCCCTGAATGTGTCTGTGAAGTTTCAACTCAAAATACCCCATAGATTTTTTTTAATTAATTTTTTTAGCTGCCTATTTTGGGGCATCATTAACTATGCACTGATTTTTTCAGCACGGCCCCTTTAAGAGATGCGCTCCCTCTGCCCCACGAGCTCTCGACTATATATACATCGCATAAACAAAGTTCACACAGCTAATATAACCCTCAAATGGATCTTTACAAGATGTTCGTCATGCATGTTGTATGCATGCTTCGAATTATGTGAGTAAAGTATTTATTTAGATGGTTATGTTTGATTCTGTGTGAGTTTGAGGCTATGCTCTGTGGCTAAAGCTAACATTACACACTGTTGGAGAGATTTATAAAGAATGAAGTTGTGTTTATGCATTATACAGACTGCACGTGTTTAAAAATGAAAATAGCAACGACTCTCGTCTCCGTGAATACAGTAAGAAACGATGGTAACTTTAACCACATTTAGCAGTATATTAGCAACATGCTAATGAAACTTTTAGAAAGACAATTTACAAATATCACTAAAAATATCATGATATGATGGATCATGTCAGTTATTATTGCTCCATCTGCCATTTTTCGCTGTTGTTCTTGCTTGCTTACCTTGTCTGTGCACAGATCCAGCCGTTAATACTGCCTTTCCTTGTCTAATGCGTCGAATGGGCTGGCATTATGCAAATATTGGGGTCATACATATTAATGATCCCGACTGTTACGTAACAGTCGGTGTTATGTTGAGATCCGAGTGTTTTCCGGAAGTCTTTTAAACAAATGAGATTAACATAAGGAGGAAACAATGGGGTTTGAAACTCAATGTATGTCTTTTCCATGTACTGAACTCTTGTTATTCAACTATGCCGAGGTAAATTCAAATTCTGATTCTAGGGCACCTTTAAAGTTAATCTTTGAAAAATACATATATTTAATAACACCATTAAATATAATCTTTAATGAATGTAAATAAATAAATATTAAAATGTCCATTTTTCATACGGTTCATTGTAATGTTGTGATGGAAATGTAAATGGATATAGTTAAAAAAAATTCTCTTCATTTATTCTCACCTTCATGCCATCCCCATATGACTTTCTTTCTTCAGATATACACAAACAAAGATTTTTAGGTAAATTATAAATCTCTGTGCATCCCTATAATGCAAGTGAATGGTTGCCGCTCGGATAGCGCTTGACAAACCACACAGTGATTGTAGCACAGAAGTAACACAAAAACACAGAAGACCGCCAGTTCTCACTCAACTGGGCAACACCCATTCGATGGCATTATATGGACTCACAGAGATTGATTATTTTCCTAAAAATCTTTGTTTGTGTTTATCTGAAGAAAGAAACTCATACATCAGGGGTGGCATGAGGGTAAATAATTGATAAGAGAATTTTCATTTTTGGGTGAACTATCCCTTTGATGTTATACCACAAGTGCAGCTCACCTCACTGAGCTGGTTCTCAAGCTGTGTTTTGGCAGTTTTGGTCTCCTGTATGCGCAGCGCAAATGCCGTTCCTGTAGCCTCATACTGTCTGCGCATGTCTGCAGCCGTCTGCTCTAGCAAGCTTGCCACAAGAGCTCTCAGAGAAAGAGAGTTATTCTTCTCCTTCTCAGCTTTGCTAATGTTTAAGTTGCAGAGGCTCTCCCATTCCTCAGGAGTCACTGCAATTCTGGAAACGGTAAAGGAAACAGGTTTGCAAAGGGAAGACGTTGGAAAACCTAAATCTGTTAACATTTGAATAGTCTGATTTGATATTCAAATGCCTTCATATAACAAAAGTAGATTTCAAATACTGTATCATAAACATTATCTTACCCAACGCTTGTAAAGTTTGAATTCCCTCCGTTTAAATCAGGTGACGTGTTAGTGAGAAGAGAGCAGAAATCATCGATGCGCTCGGCCTGAAATTTGTCCTGCAAGTCCTTTTCCAGATAATACTTCACTGAACGAATGAGCCTGAAAAGAGCCACAGGAATAATTTCTCAACTAAAATTTAGTTTTGAGCAAATTGATATAACTAGAGAGAATTTTACTGAACACAATATACCAATAATTCATGGATTACTCACCAATTGCTATTTAGCAATTAATTTAATTTGCAATTAAATTTAAAGCAGCCATATCATACACATTTTTTTTTTATTATTTGAAAGTAAATATTGTTTTAAAGGGGACCTATTATGCCCCTTTTCACAAGATGTGAATATACAGTCAAACCAAAAATTATTCAGACACTAGACATAATTTTTTTTTATATATATATATTTTTACTAGTGGGTGCAGGACACCCATGTTAGTGAGGATAGCAAAATAAACTGTGACATATTATACCCAAATATTCTTCATATAGTGGACTACCAGTAAAATTTATAAAAATTTGGAACCAAAAATTATTCAGACACTTTGACCTGACCATGTTTTGCTCAAGTGTTATCAGACATAATTAGGATAATTTTTTTCTGACACAGTTTAACTCTGATATCTTGCCATATTTTATAACCATTTTTTATACTATAGTGAATAAACTGTATTAACGAATGAAATGTTCAAGGTGTTTGAATAAATTTTGGTTTGATTGTAAGTCTCTGGTGTCCCCAGAATGTGTCTGTGAAGTCAGGAAATACCAAATCGTTGAACTATGTTATTAACGACGGAACTTGCGATGTTAGTTGGCTAACGATGCTTTTGGGAAACGCACCCCAGAATCGTCCCGAACAACGATGTAACTCGCTGCTGAACTACCATAGTAGACCCGATTATAGCACTTAAACACGGAAAAAGTCAGATTTTCATGATATGTCCCCTTTAATAAATTAATTACTGAATTATTATTATTGAAAAATATATTGCTTTTTAATATTATTTGTGACATTTACAGGTTTGACAGACTTTCTCATAGGAAATATCAAGGACAATTTAATTCCTTACAAGTTAGACTTCGGAGTTGTCACTGTCCCACCAACCTGATCTGCTCATTGATCTGCTCCAGTGTTCGCTGTAGCAGGACCATCACTCCCTCGATCACTTCCTTCTCCTTCAGCAGTTCTTCTTCCACCTCATCATGCACCAGGTCAATCGCCACACGCTTCTCTCTGAGGATGTCCCATACATATCACGTGATTAGGCTACAAATTAGATTTTTTGTTAAAGGTTTGAACTGTAATGAATGACGTCGGTCTAATCCAAATTGGGGTGGTTAATTTGGCTTATAACTTACACTACCATTCAAATGTTTGGGGTTGCTACGTTTTTTAAATGTTTTTGAAACTCTTATGCTCAAGGCTGCATTTATTTGATCAAAAATAAAGTTTATTATTTACAATTCAAAATAACTGATTTCGGTAACACTTTACTTGAAGGGGTGTGCATAAGACTGGCATGACACCTTCATAATCATGACATGACACATTAACTATGAATTTTCCCTCAATAAACTCCTAATTTACTGCTTATAAACATAGTTAATTGTTAAGTTTAGGTATTGGGTAGGATTAAGAATGTAGAATAAGATCATGCAGAAGAAGGCATTAATATGTGCTTAATAAGTACTAATAAATAGCCAATATTCTATTAATATGCATGCTAATAGTAATAAGCAACTAGTTAAAAGACCCTAAAATAAAGTGTTACCATTATTTTTATAACAGTGTCATCTTTTTTAAGAAATTTGAAATTGTCTATTATCTGACCTTCTGTTAGAGGAAACAAACAAAAAAAAAAAAAACATGAAATGACAAATATTCATGACGCTGTTATAAAATTATTTGACAGAGAATTAACACTTAATGACATTTTAATGACAAGTTCAATTTGTACCACTGAAAAAAGTGGTCAGAAAAATATTCAATGACACTATTATAACGGCCTCATGACAGCCAATGTCAAAACCAAAAACATGACAGTTTAATGTAATGTTAACCAATAAAGCTAAATAATGTCAAGTTGTCGTAACAAAGACATCTCAATCAATGTCATCTTTGCATTAAAAATGATTGAATAATTGAGCGAATGACATTTAATGACAGTTGAAATAAACATACATGTCATGATTATGAAGGTGTCATGTCTTATGCACACCTCTTCAAGTAAAGTGTTACCCTGATTTCTATTTTTAATATACTTTAAAATTTAATTTATTCCTGTAATGGCAAAGCTGAATTTGCATCATCATTTCTCCAGTCTTCAGTGTCACATGATCCTTCAGAAATCATTCTGAAATGCTGCTATTATCAGTGTTGAAAACAATATTTTTGTGGAATCCGTGATACTTTTTACAGGACTCTTTTATTTGAAATATAATTTTTTTTGTAACAAGTAAAAGTCTTTACTGTCACTTTTGATCAGTTTGGTCATGTAGTTCAACACTTGGTTTTAGTAATGACCTCTGCTTGTGCTTTAAAGTGAGAAGTACCTCTCAGTCAGACATTGCAGAGTCACTTGAAAAGGCTCAGAGCAGCTCTCCAAGGCTTTTTCCACACGGCTCTTGAAGATGACGAGCATCTCGATCTCCTGCACCATCTCCTCAAACTTCTTCTCCAGTTCCTGCCTCCAGAATCTGATATCCTGGATTCTCTGCTCTGAAGAAGAGGTGCAAGACTCAGGGGAGAATATAAAGACTAAGCAGACCAGTTTATTAACTACATGTCTTTATCAAGGAAATCAATAACCCTATCTAAAATAACTTCCTCTTTTCATCATTTCTACCTCTAATCTTTAAAAAGGTTAAGTGTCATGATTACACATCCAGAATTACTGGCAAGGCCATTGACCTTCTCTGCATCCTGTCACATGCATTTTGCATACCCAGCCTCTTTTGTGCATCCTGTTGCATGTGTTTGGTATATTTGTTGCTCTCCTCTATGAGTCTTTGACACTCTGCAGCCAATCTCTCTGAGTGCGCTCGTTCTGCCTCCGAACTCCTGAAATGCACCTGGTTTGCATGCTTCCACTCAGATGGTAGAAACTTATCAGGGGGTCCCATCAGCCTAGACATTTTTCTAACGAGAAAGAAAGTTATTCTTTGGTTTTGAAATAATTTAGGTCAATGATTACTAGACTATATGATAATATCAAAAATGTAGTTATTTTATTGCTTTAAACACTCAAATCAATGCCATACCATTGCCAAAAAACAACTAAAATGGCATTATAATACAAAATATTAACCATTCAGATATACAACCGTCAGGATTTCAGTTACCTGTAGTCAAACAAACATTTTTCTCCATAAACTCGTGTCTTAAACAATCTATTCAGTGTTTTAAACAAGATAAACATTAAATAATTAGAATTAAAACATTAAAAGTAAATGAAATGTCTTACCTGTCAGACCTGAAACTCACTGAAACACGACCGATGACACTCTACCGGCGAGTAAACACACGGTTACTATAGCAACATAACCGCTCCAACGCTAGGGGGTGGTAAACATAGACATTATAATATTATTTGTTTATTATATTGTCTATGGTGGTAAAATGCCATATTATTTTTCGTGAATGAAAACGAAGCTTTGAGTGGATTGTATCAGATATGGTCTTATTATTGCTGCTATGTATCTAAATGTCGATCAACAATGACAAAACAATTTAAAAAGCATATTCTCCAAACTTTCCCATCTGACAAAATACTCAAAAATTTAAAAAATTAGACATAAAACAGGACCTCTATATGTTTATCCTTCACAACCTCATTTTTTTATTAAATTTTATTTTAAATAGCATTTATTTCATGTCAACAGTATGCATTTGTAGTTGTTTAGAAAATAAAAACTTTTGTTTACAGAGAAATTTTGTTTCTTACAGTATTTTACCTTTTATACAGTATAATCTGATACAAATATATTCTATTTATACATTAGCATTAGTCAAACATTAAATAAACACATTCTTAAGCCAAAAGAGGGTATATCTGTTTACCGTTTAAGCATTCTGTACATAGTCTGTTTATACTTCAAATGAAAGTAATATCTTATTGTACTGACCACAAAAATAGAACTGGTTCAGAAGATCCTTCAGTTATTCACACTCAATTTCAGTGAGACACAAATAATATAATAATACCACTTCAGTATGAGTTACAGTCATAAATAGATCCACATAAAGTAAACAAGTGCCATGAAAGTACACAATTAAATTGTGCAAATGCAGTCTTTTCTTAACAGTGTAACAGTCTGCATTAAGACGGAATGGAATGGAAACAAGGACAACATAGGCAGCAACAGTAAACATTGAAATTTTGATGTACAGTGGACTAATAAAACGTTTTGTTTGAAAAAGTTGAACACAGACTAAATGATTTAAGAGAATCTGGTAATAGTAAGGCTGTGGTGTGAATTAATTAATCAAATAATTAAATAAATGAATTACATTACTGGTACATTTCTTTTCTTAATTTGTAACATCTGTTTTTGATTCAATTTCAGTAAATACAGAACAAATTTAAATGTGCTTACTTAGAAAACCACAATCTATCTGGGATGGGTCCCACCAGCTTGCTACAATTTAAAATATACTGGCTGTGATTTATAGTATTTCCTGGTTAAAAGAGAAAAAAAGAGAAAAAAACAATACTGTTTCACATACAAATAAAAGCCCCATTCTGGATTAAAATTGCACTTGCTTAAATCCACAGGTATGTTTGGTTTTTACATCTTTGTCTTGGTCTTAACTGGAAACTGTTTCATCAAGTCCGTTGATATTTTCAGCCAATAAACCCTCTTCAATCGCCGCTCTGGATTCCTGCACCTAAAAAGTAAATTCATTTTGATTTTTATACCCTACCACATGTAAAACACTGAAGCCAACACAAAATATGTCTTTCAAAACATACAGTCATAACAGTATTTAAAAGTAATTATTTACATAAAAACTGGACTGGTCATATTCTACCATAAATAAATTGTAATACATGTTACCATAAATAAAATTAAAGCAATTAATTATGTACAGTTTTGGGTGTAATGCATTACTAAGCAATTAATTACTGTTAATTAAAGTGTTAATTACTCTTAAAAGGCACAATATGTAATTTTTCGCCACTAGAGGTCACACAGGTGTAGCTTCATGATGCCTTGATTTCGCAGAATCTTGGGAGGTGTTGTCTTCACGTCTACAGCCGGTGGAAAAGAATCCGACGGGACTCGGGCGGAAATATTCATGGATGAGCTAATGTATTGATGAAGCAGGGTGTATCTTAAAGCTGTTGGAGTGGAACGAGGCCGCTGGAGCGATTGCTAATGAGAGACGAGCGTGACACACGGCTCGAGAGGAGTGGAGCTTTTATTATGCCGCAGACGACCGCTTCGCTTCTTCCGGTCATGTGTATGTGGGGTAACGCAGCGCTGTTTAGACACATTTGTGTGTTGAAAGTTGTTATAGTGCTACTCTGCATTCGCTCGGCAGCTGCTATGAGACACTTGTTGCACACTGCAGGTAAGCTAGATCAATATTAGTCATGGTAAAACATGGTACTCGCAAACAAAAAGACATGGGGCCCTATAATACACCGGCGCAATGCGACGCAAGGCGCAGCGCAAGTGTGTTTGCTAGTTTGCGTCCGGCGCCGTTCGCGTTTTCCCATTCAGCGCCACGTCCTTAAATTAGTAAATGCATTTGCGCCAGTTAGTGCGCCCATGGGCGTGCTGGTCTAAAAAAGAGGTGTGTTCAGGCGCATTGCCGGCGCATTGCTATTTTAAGGAGCTGAAAATAGACTGCGCCATAGACCAACTCAAACCTAGTCTAAAGTCTAAAGTCAATGGCGCAATATTTTTTTGTTAGAGCGCGTTGGTAGAAACTGCGCCTCTGGGCGCGTCCACAGTGCGCGTTGACTTTGCTTATTACACACAGGGATGCGCATCACACAAACATGCCAAATATTAAAAACAAAAGGATTACAGTGTAAAAGAATATTATTGTGTAGGCTACATAAATATAAAAATGTAATGATGAATAGTCATTGCGTGTATTAGAATTAGGCTACCTATTTTCTATTCAGCCTATTACTACTTATAATGATGAACGAAATTGGCTAATTAATTGAACAATCGTGCCAATACACTCACATATATATTAACTGACTCATCGCGCGGAGCTATTTGAAAGCCTGCATCCAACACAGACGACTGAATGGGAGATGACACTCTGATTGGTTTATTGAACGTTACGCCCATTACTCATTAAGAGAATAGGGACAACCCATTTCAAAAATGCACCCCGGTGCACGGACCGTTTTTCCGTCGTTAAAATAGCAAAAGTGGATTTGGACACGCCCTGAGTGCACCTGCGCCGTGCGCTTTACACTTTGGGTTTAGATCGTTAAAATAGGGCCCTTAGTGTGTTGAGCTATATAACAATAATTAGTTTTCTGTCGATTACTGTATCAAAACAGTTGCTCACCTGTCTAATAAAACACATAATATATTAAAGCGTCTTTGGTGTTTCCATGGTTTCTACAAAGTAAACCGGAAATCGAGGGTAACACAGGTATGAGGTCATTGAGAGGCGATGCACGGACACGTCCCGAGTCCTGTTTAAAATTGCTTATTTCTCCGGATTTAAACATTCTTGGAAACATTTGGGATAATGTAAGTACACAAGTCAACAAAATATATAACACTGTTCTAGTGGTTTTTGGATATTTTAATCCAAAAAATCTTACATATTGTGCCTTCAATCTTGTAATTAATTACAGTTACTTGTGATGTAATTTCATTAAATACTGTACAGACGTAGAACAATTCTATATAAAACATTAGTGGGTTTAACATCAAAATTTTACATCTAACAGGGAGGGAGCGTGAGATTTAAAGGGGCCGCAGCCTGAATCAGTGCATAGTTAATGATGCCTCAAAATAGGCAGTTAAAAAAATTAATTTAAAAAAATCTATGGGGTATTTTGAGCTGAAACTTCACAGACACATTCAGGGGACACCTTAGACTTATATTACATCTTGTGAAAGAATGTTCTAGGGCACCTTTAATGTCTATCCTTGTATTGTTCAACTTTTCGAGGTTGATATGAGTTTTAGAAAGTAATTAGTAATAAGTAATCCTATACTTTTTAGTACAGTAATCTAATTACACTGCTGAAGATGTAATTAGGAGCTAATAATAATTACTTTTTTAGAGTAACTTACCCAACACTAATGTACATACGAAATACAGAAGCAAAAGTTTACTCACCTTGAAAGGTTGACTAATACCCACAATGCACTGCAGGTTGCTGCTGTAATAGCACAGCACACATTCTCCCCCAAGAACTGGAATTTCATCTTTGTTCACATAAACCTGTGAAAATAGACAATATAATTAGCTAAATCTACTTAGTTGATTATGTGAAAGAAAAAAAACTTTATCTAACAAGAAATGCAGAGAGCAAATGTTGCAAACCTGAAAGAGCTCATCATTTAAAGACACCTGGTCATCCTTCACCCAAGTGTATGTGATATAGTCCGAAACACTTTTAAAACCAACCTATGAAGTGACAAACACAAGTTCGATATTAAAGAAACCCCGGATAAATCTAGTTCACAATATTTTATTATTACTATTCTAACCATACACTATAATATACTATATATTACAATTTATTATTTGCATTTACCATTACCATTATTTATTTCACCTGCAGTCTGTGACCCCATCGGGACAGAGCACATTTTGGGAACCTCTCTCACCTTATATAAACCAATCCAGTCCCAGGCACTGGAGGGAAAGGACTGAAGAAGTCTGTATGTTATGAGGGCGTCGAAGTCGGCACTCCACTCTCCTTCAGCACAGACCTGCACCAGTGGCGTCTCGAACATCTTCCTCAACTGATAAAGATTAATGGTCATTCTTGTAGTATTTTATGACACAAAGGGTTAACGACAATTGTTTTAGCCAAACTCGGTGATGCCCCACCTCCAAGCGGAAGATGCCAATGACAGGCTTATGGTCGCTAACGCCATACTCCATTTTACTTGTGTAATAGTCCTGGGTCATTTTCAGAGGGAACTCATCCTCAAGTTCCCCCTTCAGTTGTTTCTTTGGATCCTCTTCATTGTGACCGTCTTCATCAATATCCTCCGGCGGCAAGGACTTGGGCTTCACTTGCCAGAGAATCCTGTCACACCACGCAGGCTTGCGTTTCTTACCACTAGCCAAACACAGATAGAGGAAAGCAAGATTCAATCAAATATATAATAAAGTTGTGGGTTTGAATCCCTTTTCCCTTTTAATTTTTTATAAAATATACAAATCTTTTTTCTTTTTTTTTTGCACCATAAATACATCCAGTAAGTCAAAAAGCGAGCCAAGTCATCCACATGCTTTGTGACCATGTATGTTGCAAAGATTTGAACAGCTACTAGAAACGACAGCTGACTAATACTTTAACACTTACACTCTTTGCAACACACAACACCAACTAAGTCCAAACACAGACTGGATGTATATGGATGTTAATGGTTTATTTCTGGTGGTTCATTTCAGCAGTAGATGAATGGGTGTTACAGGACGGGATGGGCGGCACACAATGCATTGGTCTGCATTAAAGTGTGGATGAGGTCTGTCAGCTCTAGGGCAAAAAGAAAGTCTTTCCGCTCTCTGACGGAAATGCTACAATTAGGGAAAAATTCATGGAATGCTGGCAGAAGGCTAGACAAGCAGGGGAGGAAGGTTCAAGTTAAGAAGCACATGGGAAATTTAAAGCTTACTTAAAACCAAACCATGTCTTCTGTACCCTGCAGGGGTGAAAAGATAGCACGGGTCAACATCTGACAAGCAAAAACAGTCCACGTGATTTCAGTAAATGAGGCTTTGTTACGTCATAAGTGTTTTGAAATTTCAATAGTTCATGTGACAGTAGACAACAGTTCACGTCACGTGGCAGTTTGATACACGCTCCGAACCACTGATTCGAAACAAAAGATTCGTAAAGATTTGTAGCTTCATTAAGCAGTGTTTTGAAATCGCCCATCACTAAATATTGTTGAATAAAGTCATTATTTTGTTTTTTTTTGGTGCACAAAAAGTATTCTCTTCGCTTCATAACATTAAGGTTGAACCACTGTAGTCACATTAACTGTTTTAAATATGTTTTTAGTGGTTTTCTGGACATTGAAAGTGTTAATTGTCTTGCTGTCAATGCAGGCCTCACTGAGCCATCGGATATTATCAAAAATATCTTAACTTGTGTTCTGAAGATGAACAAAGGTCTTAAAGGTGTGGAACGACATGAGGGTGAGTAATGAATGACATTATTTTCATTTTTGGGTCAAACAAAATATTTGACTGCATTATGAAAAGTGCTCTCTAATTGACATGTGGTTGGAATGGAGAGAATGAAAATAATAATAAAAAAGTAATTTAAAGGGCATAGCAAGTTATTACATTTTAATTAAAATATTTCATTCAAATAACATACAATAATATAAATAATTTACATTTTGACAAGAAATGTGTTTTAAATTTTAATTTCACGTTGACCTTAAAAACCAATGACTCTCAAAAATAATGACAATGAAAGTACAATACACTGCAATTATGAATTTTGTGCTGACTATTGATTGTCATACAAATAATAGCGATTAAAGATTTAATTCTGTTTTGTTTATGTCACTTTTATGTCATTGTGAAAGCCTAATATTTTTTTTTACTTGGAATTGTAAATAATAATACAAAATCTAATAATATATGCCCACATGATTTATTTTAATGTTTACTTTAATACTTTAATGTTATATTTTATTATATTATATTATATTATATTATATTATATTATATTACAGTCTGATTAAACACACAAGCCTTCATTTCATATGAAGGAAAACCTTCAACAATCTTTGTGTACTTTATAACAGTGTTTTGTTTTTGTTTTTCTTTCTATTGTGGTTAGCTCAAATAATTTTGATTAGAATAATCACGATCGTACAATTAATCAATAATCGTGCCAGCCCTATATACTGCAGGATATATTGTAAGAAGTTGTGTCATTTACCTTGAGTCGTAGGTATCCGAGTGCAAATCAAATTTATAGGTGGGCTGAAAGTCGAGAGGTCCCTCTTCAAACTTCTGCAAAGTAGCTTCCTTCTGTTTCATCATGGTGAGCTGGTGAGATATTGACATGCACAGATGCAAACATACATTATGGCACAAATTAAGCGAGTTACTAATTCTGGAACTGCAAATAAATGATTTATACATTAATGCATTTTTCATTTACATGTATAGACATTGTTACTACATCTAATATACAGTAGAGTGACAATTTATTTCACTAATAAAGATTTGAGAGTGTTCAGTACCTGATCTTTAGGCCAAAGTAGACTGAAACGCTGGCTGGTGATGCAGTTCCTTACAAAGAGCATACCATGGTCCTCGATACGAAAATTCAAATCCCCAAACCAGAACACAACCCTAGAGAATGAGGTGAGAGAATTCATATGCAATAAAGAGCAATATAGATAAATGATAAGGAATAATGATAAGAATTGATAACTGATAAGAACATAATCAATAAAAGAATATGCAAAATAAGAATGAAAGTAAAGCTAAAGAAATGTACAGTATGCTTTTTACGTGGTAATTATTCATAAAATATCATCATGGACTGACTTGTGGTCCAAAATGTGTGGCGAGTTTTTGGTGTCAAAGGTCTGAGCATCCAGAATATACTCAAACTCATCCACCCTCTGAGAGGCGTAGTTCATGTGGGCACTGAGGTGACAGTTCAGGAAGCAGAGCATGTGACCGTAGAGGGACAGACGGATAGACACGCCTCCTTTATTACCCTTTAATTTTAAGAAAATTAAGATAAATTTTTCAGTAAGTATATCAAGAGATGCTCGCTTAAGTATTTGTATTTCAATAGTCTTACCCAGTAGCCGTAGAGGCCTGTGCGGGTGTAAGTGACCTGAATGTCTCTGATAAAGGGGACGTGTTCCAGCTTGGAAAAGAAAAGCAAGAGTAGACCCTGCATCCGTATTGAGGACACCTGAATGGGCCACAGTAAAACAGGAAATACGACAACATATTTATAAAGTGTGCACTATTTTCTATGCTAAAATTATTCCTACATATTATAAATATAATTTCTATTCATCACACACTAATCGTCAATATTATATATATATTTCTTCTCAATATTCAATATTTTTTTCTGTTTTCTGTTTTTTTTTTTCAAGTTTTCTGTTCATGTGTATGGTTTCAGTTGTTAATGGAAATCCAAACTGTTTTTCAGTTCCATATTTTGGCCAACAGTTAAAATGATCTAAATTATATATAATTATATGAATTATAATATATTTTTTATTAAATATATAAATAAAGATATAAACAGTTAATTGTAGCTATTAATTAATTAATTTATTACAAATTTATGATAATTGTAATTATATAATTAAGCATATTATTATAATTAAGTAAGGTGTGTGTGTGTATATGAATTATAATATAATTTATATTAAATAAAAAATAAGAAAGTATATATATAAATATAAACAGTTAATTGTAGTTATAAACTATATTTATTAATTTATTATAAATTCATAATTGTATTTATGAATTCACAATTTAAATATTGTAATTATTGTAATGCATATACAAATATATATTAAAATGTAATTTACACTGCCCTCCAAAAGTATGGAAACCCCTGGCAAAGTGTGGTTTTGGACAATATCAGCATAAATCCTTATCATTTTTTGGTGCAAATACATTAAAGTAACTTGACATTATCATTGAAGATCAGCAATAATAATTTTCATTTTGATTACATAATAATGGCAATATATACATGTCAAAGTCAGACATGCCCCTTTGCCAGCTGTGATGTCTGGTTACTGGTTTAAACTTGGCCCAGGTTTGTAAAAGATTTTTGGGTCCGCACACCTTAATAGCTTCAACAATTGATTGCCAATTAAGTTTAGAATACAATTAACCAATTAAAACCCAGTTTAGGTCAGATAGCTGCTAATGGTGGATATTTTTATGAATCAAAATATACTGTATAAACTGTTTATGTAATAAAATATGTTTTCGTAGTTTGTGTTGTCCCTTATCAGTGCAAAATTATCAAAAATTAAAAAGGATTCATGCCAATATTGTCCAAAACCCCACTTTTCTAGGGCGTTTCCAAACTTTTGGAGGGCAGTGTATATTATATACACATATATATTGTATATATATTGTGTATATATATATATATATATATATATATTGTGTATATATATATATATATATATATATATATATATATATATATATATATATATATATATATATATATAAAACAGTTAATTGCAGTTATAAATTATATTTATTCATTATGAATTCATAATTGTAATTATATAATTCAATATATAATTAAAGTGTGTTTATATATAATTTTTATTATATTTATATTAAATATATTGTACATTTAAATATTGTAATTATTGTAATGTGTGTATGTATATATATGTATATATACATACATACATACATACATATATATATATATATATATATATATATATATATGTGTGTGTGTGTGTGTGTGTGTGTGTGTATATATATATCAATTAATAAATATGTATGTTTGTATTAAATCCCCTAAAATTTCCCATGCATGTCTACCTGTCTGAGCAGCTCTATATATAAACCAATAAATAAAGAAACCAATCGTCCACTAGTATTTCATAGTGAATCACATGATGAGCATATGAACAAAAGCATGTTAGTATAAGGCAGACAGAATCAGCACCTTGATATAACCCAAAGGGGCCAGAGTGTTCATGAAGAGATGACTCCAGGAGTCCTCGAAGGCCAGATCTGTGACAAACTTGAGAGGTGCAGCCTTCACCTCCTGCAGACTGAACCAGAGCAGCATCACAGACATTAAGACATTCAGACCACATATTTCATTCATCATTATTTACTTTATGGTGTGTCCGAGAGACCTTAAGATATCAAAACTCACCCTATCACATAGAGGTCGGGTTTCTTCGGGGAGCTGAGCTGAAGCAGAGAGTTCACATCTTCAGGAGGCTCAGCTGTGCCCACATTCCACGTGACGACATACAGCCTGTGGATATAAGAAAGAAAGATGTATTCAGTTCAATAATAGAATTGTTCATTCCCCCTCCTTGTGTAATTCATTTGGAAAAACTCCAGGTTGTTCTCACATAACTGCTCAGATTAACAATAACACCATTTCAACTAATTGGTCCAAGAAATTGTAAGCATATCAAACTGCAGATTAGCATCTTAAACAGCTCAATCCGTTAAACCATTTTTAAAAACTACAGACTAATATCTAAGGTTTAAAATATCTCATCCCCTCAAAATCATTGACTCAAACAGGATCTCTCTGGAAAAACAGAAAAGGTGTTCAGTCACCACAAAACCAGAGTAGAAACCAGCAGTCAGGTTTAGATCTGCCAGACACGACAACAAGAGAAGTGAAAGACAAAACCTGAACTGGTCTTTCTTAGGTCGGCCCGCAATCTGCCTGCAGACGTGAAAAGCCCCATCTAAGGTTTTAACCACCTGCGCGTCCAGTTTATCGTCGGGGTCCAGATCGTCCACACAGGTCATGAGCATCGCCAGACGCTGTCGCACATGCAGACGGCTGCTGGTGGACTGCGTGCCGGTGCTGGCCATGCTGGCCATGCTGTCGGACCGCGCTCGCATCTTTTCGTTAAAATATTCAGCTATTTCTTCCATATTGCTTGACAATGGCTGGACACGTGAAAATAGCACTCAATTGTCGAGACAGATATTACGTCCCGGGCATCAGGGAAGCAAAGGCAGTTATTCCAGAAATTATTAATGCAGTAAAATGTGTGACATAGGCTGTAGGGGGAGTAGAAGGAGGTGGAAGCGTAGGCGGACCTTTAGATTTAAAGATTAAACCCCTAATCTGGTTTATGAAGAGCTTACATGGCCCACCCAAACACTTTCAATTTAAACTGTACAAGAGGAAACCTCAATACTGCATTTACCCAATGCATGCAATGGACATTTTGTTTCTAATACATTTCTCTGACATCAACTTCTGATCTTTTAATGTTATTTATACTTACATTTATATAATTTACATATACAATGCTACTTGAAAGTTTGTGAACCCCTTGCAGAATCTGCAAAACATTAACTATTTATATATAAAAATAAGAGTGATCATACAAAATGTATGTTATTTTTTATTTAGTACTGTCCTGAATATGATATTTGACATAAAATATGTTTATATATAGTCCACAAGACAAAAAATTAGCTGAATGATCCACTGTTTTTTTGTTTGTTTGTTCTCTGGACTATATGTAAACATATTTTATGTCAAATATCTTATTCAGGACAGTACTAAATAAAAAATAACATGCATTTTGTATGATCCCTCTTATTTTGTTACAATTATTAAAATTTTGCAGATTCTGCAAGGCGTATGTAAACTTTTGAGCAAGACTGTATAATACATATAAATATATATGTGGCAAAAAAAACATATATATAACATATGGACTCGTCTGGACTCGATGATGGTGGGATCAGATCTCCGTGTGGAGCATATTGGTTGTTGTCAGACTCCTTATGCATAAACTGATATTTCCTACTGACAAACTACAGCAAAAGATATAAATAATTGGCTTAAAATATATATATATATATATATATATATATATATATATATATATAGACAATTTTAAAATGTCCCTTCAAGAACAATATATTAAGGAAACACTGGTAGCCAAAATTAGGAATCGTATAACATTTTGGTTTTCCATAAACAACTGAAACCTCCCACATGAATAGAAAACTTGACTGACTCTATATATTATAGAAATTACATTTATAATACATATACTATATATTGTATGGAAACTAGTGGCCAACTTATGGATCCGTAAAACACTTTGGTTTTCCATAAACAGCTGAAACCCCCACATGTAACACCAAAGTGTGTTGAGAAAGCTAATCCTAATGTGCTTATCCCTGCTTTATTCTTTCACCATTCCAGCAAACAAGAGACTTAACTGTTCACCTTGTGTGAGAATTCTGGATGTTGAAACATAAAAAGAGCTTGAGGTCTTTAATCGATAACCTTGTGACAAAATTACAACATCTAAAATGATTACAATACATGTTTGTGCTGAAACTCTGAATGGATCATTGTTTACCGACATCTGTGCATTGACATCATGAGAATATATGTTAAAAGTATAATTTTGTGGCTTGGTGCTAAAAGATTTATGCTGGAAATCCAAAGGTTGTATAACTACTGTGATAGGTAGATCACTAGTGTGTCCTTGAACAAGCCACTTGCAATAGAAAAGTACACAATACAATAATTTATGATAAGAAAGCATATATGCTAAATGAAGAATGAGATGGAATATTTACCCAAAAGTGTCCATTTTAGGCTCCAGGCTGACAGAATTCAAAGCACTTGACAAATCTTCCTCCATCCTCACCAACCTGTCAATCGTAAGAGCAAGTTTTCTCTTGAACCTGTTCTGCATCTCATTATGTGCATCAAAATGCATCGTAATATAATATTTACGTTAAAATATTTTTAAGCGAAGAGTAAGACGTCAGGATTATAGTCAATGTCAAATGTTGCATAAAAGAATACAGACTGACTACATGCAGCACTTCTTATATGCTGAAATATCTAAAATGCAACATATTAGTGGCGAAATAAAGAGTCAATATGTTTAAAACAGTTTTCAAACTACCTTCTGCAATCTTCGTTTGTCTTCGCTTCCGCAGTCTCACAGTCTCTGTGGTGTTAAACAATTAGTGGAGACAAAAATATCCTGTAACATCACGAACTGTGCACTGTATTTACATGAGAGAGGCTGTGTGAAACCACACACAAACATTACCCGGCCATCGATGGCTGCTGGGAAGTTAAAATAAAAGTCCTAAAGGGGCGCCACAAAAGTGAGGTACTACAGTGTGCATTAAACTGTTTAACTTTTAAATTATGTAAATTTAACATGGTCTTATTAAAATGCACTTTTGCAACAAATTTTTGTACTTCACAGAAAATTACACAACTTGTGTTTCGTGAACAGCTCAATAGTTTGTTATATATTTAATAAAATAATAACAAAATATTTCAATTTATAAATAGAATATATTGAATAATAAACATGCTTTATGCATGCATTTTTTTAAATAAATAAATAAATGCTAAAGGAAAATGCAAGGAGCCAAATGTAAAATTAAGGGTCTGTTAATTTTTTTTTTTTCTTTTATGAAAGACAATTGGTTAGCAAAATGTCCCTTCAAGAACAATGTAAGATCCAAGAGAATAATTTTAATTTTGTTTAACGTTTTGTGCTTAATAATAGGCCTATCTGTTGGTTATTATTTTGAGTTATTCTTTATATATATATATATATATTTTTTTATATATATATTATTTATTTATTTATTTATTTATTTATTTTTTAATTTTATATATATATATATATATATATATATATATATATATATATTTTTTTTTTTTTTTTTTTTTTTTTTTTTTTTTTTTGTTCTGGGAACCCCTAGGGCTGCAAGTGCTAGGGGTCCATGGAAATATTTAAAGAAAAACAGTGTAATAAAGAGATAAATAAAAATATTTTATTTAAATTTAAATACAAAATAGATTACAACAAATAAATAATTTTTTTATTAAAATAAGAATTTTAATTAAAATTATTAAAATAAGAAATTAAGTAAATAAATGAGTAAATAATACATCTAACTACGGAAGAGGATTAGGGCCAAGCAATAATAAAAAAATTAAACCATCTCGAGATTAAAGTTGTTAAATTTCGAGAAAAAAGTCGAAATAAAATGTTGAGAATAAACTCGTTAAATTACGAGAAAAAAACTCGTTAAATTTCGAGAAAAAGGTTGAGATAAAATGTTGAGAATAAAGTAATTAAATTACGAGAAAAAAGTCGAGATAAAATGTTGAGAATATAGTCATTAAATTACGAGAAAAAAATCGTTAAATTATGAGAACAAATTCGTTAAATTATGAGAAAAATGTTGTTAAATTTCGAGAAAAAATTCGAGATGAAATGTCGTAATTTAATGTCGTAACTTTTTTCTCGAAATTTAACGACATTTTTCACAATTTAATGAGGGTTTTTTTTATCTCTAGATGGTTTTATTTTTTTATTATTGCTTGGCCCTAATCCTCTTCCGTATCTAACATTACAGTGCTAATAGAAAAAAATATGTAATATTTTCCCAATGATATTTAGATGTAATTATATTTTTAATTTTTCACAATATAAATTGGGCCTTTATACAAAAAAAAAAAATAGATGCCTTTAAAATTTTAGGATGGGGTCCCTCGCACAAGGATGATCATATTTTTGGGGTCCGTAGCATCTAAAAGATTGAAAACCCCTGATCTAGACAATTGTTGTCATTAGGCCAGTTCAAATGACACTCTAATCACAAGTAGGTGGTTACTTTACCATTCAGTAGTGGCAGCTGCTCTCCCGACATCACCTTCTTCATATATCTTCCTGGCAGATGTGGGACATGATCCATTCCACATTATAAATCTGGGAAGTTCCCTGTGGCCTCATTCTGACATGATTCACACTCATTCAGCATGTTTGCATTTGTTCACAGTGTTGCTATATAACCCCTGCTTCCTTTTCAACAGTTCCAAGGTTGCCATCATTTTCATGGCTAATTTTGAAACGTGTATTTATTGCTCATCATGCCCAATTCTTATTCCTTTTAGAGGGAAAAGCTGCCCATAACTGTTGGTCTAGGATCTGTTTTCTTCGTAATAATAGCATATTATTACTATTAGCGAAAAAGAGTTGGCAAGCGATCCAGAGCGTGTCTGTAGTGTTTGACCCTATGGTTTGCTCTCTGGAGAGTGTAAAATGATTAAATTTCCAACATGTTTTTGACACATTTGTTGATTTTTTGAGTTCTGCATGCTCACAAATCCTCTCTAACAAAGTGTAGACATTATGTAAATAAGAGATTAATTGACAACTGACACAATGATAATCATAGGCTTTAGGACAAGAAATACCCTCTCTAATTTCAGGCCGAGTCCAAACGTAGGATTTTGCTGCATAGGTCAGGCAATTGTATTTATATGTGTGCCATGCCAAATCAAGCAGTATGCTTGCTTTTCAGTTAAAATTAACAGCGGTTTGTGAACGTAGATGCTTTAATAATTCAGGGGCTCAAGTGATGAAGCGTTACACTTTAGTCTTTAGTTCAAATCCCACTAAGGGGAGTTGTGGCCTAATGGTTAGAGAGTCGGCCTTGTAACCTGAAGGTTGCGGGTTTCAGTCTCATTGTATGGCAGGAAATGTAGATGAATTAACAGTGCTCTCTTCCATTACCCACAACTGAGGTGCCCTTGAGCAAGGCACCTAACCCCTAATCGGGTGTGTCTGTGTGTGCACTTGGATGGGTGTAAAGCAGAACACAAATTCTAAATATGGGACACCGTACTTGGCCACGCCTTGTTTGTCCTGGTGCTGGGCCTGCATCATGTCATTTACACCCACAGTTTTTGAAATAGAGAGTATCATAATGCATTCTTAGTCATTTATAATAAGAATTGAGTGGACAGATTAATATAAACCTCTTTCTCCTCGCTACAAGACATGAGGATATTTCAACAAATTTAAGGATCTGATCTCAGTTCCTGGATTTGACTGGTGCCCATCATCTACAGTTTCTAAGAAAGTGTAGGAGTTCATTACATCTCCTTTGATGAAATAGAGCCTGGAGAGTTTTGGCCCCAGGTTATGAATTACATCCATCACCTTCTTAGTCAGTGTTTTTACATGTCTCTGCTTGAAAATTTTGAATTATTATAGCACTGAAAAAAACACCTTGCACAGTATTTGAGACAGCATGGTCTTCTAAAAGAACTTCGTTCATCTTCAGAACACAAATTCAGATTATTTTTGATGAAATCCGAGGCCTCCATTGCCAGCAATGTCACTGAACCTCTTAAGATCCAGAAAGCTACTAAAAAATACTTTTTGTGCGCCAAAAAACAAACAAAATAATGACTTTTCAACAATATCTATTGATGGCCGATTTCAAAACACTGCTTCATGAAGCTTTGAAGCTTTATGAATCTTTTGTTTCGAATCAGTGGTTCGAAGTGCCAAAGTCAAGTGATTTCAGTAAAGGAGGCTTTGTTATGTCGTAAGTGTTTGAAATATCAATAGTTCACGTGATTTTGGCAGTTTGATTCGCGATCCGAACCACTGATTTCAAACAAAAGATTCATAAAAATTCGAAGCTTCATTAAGCAGTGTTTTGAAATCGGCCATCAATAGATATTTCTAGCTTTCTGGATCTTGAGAGGTTCAGTGACATTGCTCTCAATAGAGACCTCACTGAGTCATTGGATTTCATCAACAATATCTTAATTTGTGTTCCAAAGATGAACGAAGGTCTTACAGGTGTGAAACAACATAAGGGTGAGTAATAAATGACATAATTTTCATTTTTGGGTGAACTAACCCTTTAAAGGGGACCTAAAATGCCCATTTTACAAGATGCAGTATAAGTCTCTGGTGTCCCCAGAATGTGAAGTTTGAGCTCAAAATACCCAACAGATAATTTATTATAGCTTGTCAAATTTGCCCCTATTTGGGTGTAAGCAAAAAACACACCATTTTTGTGTGTGTCCCTTTAAATGCAAATGAGCTGCTGCTCCGGCTTGCTTTCCAGAAGAGGGCGGGGCTTTAACAGCTCACGCTTCGGTTGCTCAACAATAACAAAGCTGGAGAATCTCATGCAGCCAAAATGACGACTGTCACGGTGTTCAGCCTTACATTGTTCAAACTGGAGTCGGACACTGATGGAGAGACTCAAGAAGTTACAACTTATAGAATGCAACTGGATGTTTCTGAACATGTTTCGTGATCCAACTCGTCGACTAGCATGTGCCGTCATGTTAATCTTGTGAGCAAATCCAATGTTGAATGGTCAGGCGTAAAATGACGGCATGGTAATGACACTCTACTACAACAACTCTTCCTCTTCTCTAAAGCAGCCCAACATGGTGCCCTTTGTTGCATGTTCTCAGATGCAGGGTTTTTGTAATATTAGGGTTAGTGACATCAGAAACCCAGGAAGAAGCTCATTGTAGTCCCTACCAGCCATTTGTTGTAGTCCTTAAACAGAATTCTTCAAAAGATAATATCTCCCTTTGCATTGAACTTTGAGCATCGTAACTTTGCAGACGTTGTTCATGCTCTAACAGCAACATTATACACTAATATTAAGTTAAAAAAAAGTCAATAATCAACCACCCCTTTAATATATATTTATATTTCCACCGTTGCCCAAGATATTATTCTCTTGCGTAACTGGCAGACAAAACATCAGATGATATAATGCACACGAGGCTCATTTTTACATACCATCCTAATCACCTATAATTGTGAAAACTACTTGAAGTATATTGTGTTGTTTAACTGTTTTCTGGGCATCATTACGTCAAGTGTACCAAGTGCTTTTGAGCAGCGATTTTCTTAACAAACCTCATGTAAAATCAGTGTTATTGAGACACTTGTCTGCTTAATAATGTGTTTACTTCACAGAGGTGTGGAGTAGCTGTCACGGAACACAAGAATGCAACACAGGTAATATTCCAAACAAGAGGTTTATTGGCACAATGTCAGTAAACAAGCAATGAGAACAGGTGAGTAACTGAGATATTGGTAATTGCACTAATGCTGGCAGTGAATGACAGTTCTTATCTGTTTTAGATGGTGAAGACTGGAGATGGTTGGTTCAGATGACTGAATCTGGTAGTACACAGCAAAATCCCCAGAGTTAAATCAACTCTGCTCAGAGAACATATGGTCATTCTCTACATAGAGTTAAAATAACACTGAAGCAGAGTTAAAGTTAATGAGATAATATGCTGTTTGTGGAGTTGTTTAATCAGATCCTGAGAGTTTTAAAGTCTTTTATCTTCAGTTGATTTCATCTAAGACTGTGGATGGAAGTCGTTTGTAGTTATTGTGTTTCTCTTCAGTGATTCTGCTTGTTAACAGCAGGTGTTCATCACTAATGCTCAATCATAACTTAATTAATCACTTAATTATCTCATTAACTTTAACTCTGCTTCAGTGTTACTTTAACACTATATAGAGAGGGACCATATGTACTCTGAGCAGAGATGATTTAACTCTGGGGATTTTGCTGTGATAGACAACGGAGGACTGAAGACTGACGGGTCAGGTACAGGTAAGTATCAGTCAGGTAAATGGTTCATGTTGAACGATGAGACCAAACGATGGTGAACTGATGGGTGCTGGCTTATATAGTGCATGGTTGATGAATGTGTGCAGAACTCTGGTGATTGTGAACAAATGGGTGGAGTGTAGAGGTCTGGTGCTGAGGGTGTTGCTGACTCTGACAGTAGCAGTCACATTTCAAGAATTCTGTCACTCCATTATACTGCGTTATACGGAAGACAGCTGCCATTAACAGGACATGCCTACACTTGCAGTCTTGAAAATATGTTGCTCTTTGAAACTTTGGACTTAATAATATATCTTAATACTATATATATATATATATATATATATATATATATATATATATATATATATATATATATATATTCTTACTGTAAATCAAATTTAGAGACAAACAAATGGAAATATGAAAAAATAGTAAATCTAATATCAACAGTTATTCATAACAGTGTCCTTTCCTTGCTCCTTTTAAATGGGTTCAAGGGTTTGCACCACACAAAACCAACAGACTGTTTTTCATGTGATGACGCTGCAAAGCTGCAAAAAAGCCCCTAACAGCTGTGCAAAACATGCAGAGCATTTTGTTTTTGATCATACACTACCATTCAAAAGTTTGTGGTCGGTAAGATTTTTTAGTGAAAGAAAGCTCACTAATTTTTAATGTTTTGAAAGAATATTACTACAATTTAAAAGAGTTGTTTTCTATTTGAATATATGGTCTTATGCTCACCAAGTCTGCATTGGGTTTATGAATTGCAAAACACATCAGCTATTGAGGTGGGAACGGGTAAGGTTAGAAACTTTGGTGGTATGGGTAGGTTTAAGGGTAGGGGTATTAGTGTCAAAGTGTAATTTGAATGTAATTACAGAAATTAATTACAGATGTAATTACATGCAGGTGTTTTTAAAATATAATACAATTAAAAGAGTAAGTGTTTTCAAATGATTAATTTAAATGTAAGTACATAAGGAAGTGGGTATATTTTTAAAATGTAATTTATTCCTGTAATGGCAAAGCTGAATTTTCAGAATCATTACTCCAGTCTTCAGTGTCACATGATCCTTCAGAAACCGTTCTAATATGATGATTTGCTGCTCAGGAAACATTTCTTATTATCAGCAATGTTGAAAACAGTTGTGCTGTTTAATACTATTGTGGAAACCTTGATACATTTTATTATTTGATGGATATAAGAACAGCATTTATTTGAAATATAAGTCTTTTGTAACATTATACCTGTCTTTACTGTCACTTTTGATCAGTTTAATTGATTGGTAATTGTTTACTGAAAGATGTTGTGTCTAGACTCTAAATATCTAAAATATTAGCTGCTAAATTTCCTCTGTCTTATCGTCTGTACAGGTTTAGAAGTCATATGCCAGGTCTTAGTCAAAACTGAATGTCTATGATTCATTATTCCTTTCCAGCAGTCTGGAAATATAATATTCATTTTTTAAATGAAGTTGGCATAGCATCATTCAGGCCTTAAAATAGATTTCTTGTGTATTTTTTAAATCATATATGAGCAAGTCTGAGAGGTATGTACTATGAGGGCTTCTAAAACTCTAAAATCATAATAAACTATCAAAACAAGAAGCGCTAACATGACTTTATATCCTTTCATTACTCATGTCCTTTACCAAAATGAGTCAACAAATCACTTGCAGCTAAAAGTAGCACCGCAGCAGTGATATCATTGCTCACTCAGGTGTCTTAAAAGCAGTTTTTAACCACATTCTGCTGGCTGTGCGGATTGAGGAAGTGGCAGATTGGCCAAGGTACTTTTTACATGAATCACAAACAATTTTTGACAGGAGAGAGCACTATAAAGGACCCTGTCAGACTGAGCAGAACATCATCCGGTCAACATGGAGCGCACAGCTGTGGTATTGTTGTTGATCGCTGCACACGCTTTAGCAAAACCGATTTCAAGTGAGGAGAAAGACGATGTGTTGTTAGCTGAGGTATGAGAGCATTATTTTTGTGGGATAAAGATCTTTGCTTGTTGATTTTCTGTTCTTGAAATTGTATTTTTTTTTTATTTATTTTTTTAGCGATATCTTCGAAGGTACTATGGCATGCCGGCCGGTCTCCAGGGAGAAAGAAAAACATCTGATGTCATGAGCAAGAAAATTCGAGAGATGCAAGAGTTTTTTAAGTTGGAAGTGACGGGAAAGCTGGACGATGACACTTTGGAGATAATGGAAATGGCTCGCTGCGGAGTTCCAGATGTGGCCGAATATAATCACTTTCCACGAGACCTCAAATGGAAAACCACAGATGTGACCTTCAGGTTTGTTTTTGTACGTTAAATAGGTGAATGCGATAAAAAAAAAAGAGGCCGTTTTATTTTCAAAATATGTGTTTTATTCAATTTAAGGATTCTGAACTACACTCCTGACCTCAAGAAGGCGGATGTGGACAGAGCCGTTCGCAACGCTTTTAATGTCTGGAGCAGGGTGACTCCACTGAAGTTTAAGAAACTGTATGAGGGAAATGCTGATATCATGATCAGCTTTGGAGCAAGAGGTACCACTATTTTTATTATTCATTGAAATTAAAATGAAGGATATTTCTTCAATCAATCTCCTTGTATTATTCATTGAAGTTAAAATGAAGGATATTTCTTCAATCAATCTCCTTGTTTTGTATGCAAATGACAGAACATGGAGACTTCAACCCGTTTGATGGACCGGAGGGGCTTCTTGCTCATGCTTATCCCCCTGGAAATGGCATTGGTGGTGATACACACTTTGATGAGGATGAAACATGGACCAAAGACTTTCACGGTACAAAAAAATAACACATTTAGGCAGTAGCTGTAACACTGTTCAAAAGTTTGTTCAAAAACGATTTTTTAAATGCCTCATGCTCACCAATGTCGCATTTATTTGATAAAAAATACAGTAAAAACAGTGATATTGTGAAATATTATTACAGTCTGATTTCTTATCTTTTTATGTTCTTTTGCAGCATTCAATCTTTTCTTGGTCGCGGCCCACGAGTTTGGTCATGCTCTTGGTATGGCCCATTCCTCTGACCCTGGGTCACTGATGTACCCGGTGTACACCTACGGCAAGGGTTACCCTCTCGCTGAGGATGACATTAAGGGGATCCAGTCTCTCTATGGTGAGTAATATACCATTCTGACCAATAGATCATTCTTGAAGTCTTCATAGTCCTGATTCAACCTATGCTTTTGGGTTAATCGAAGGTGAAAACCCAAACCACGGAAAAGTCAATCCCAAACCCGACGCTCCAAGCAAGTGTGACCCTGAACTGAGTTTTGATGCTGTCACTGAACTCCGTGGAGAGACAATCATTTTCAAAGACAGGTACAAAAATAGTCCACAGTTCATTGTTGTGATAAAACTGTACCTGGCTGAACTTGCACATTTTTAAACTTTTGGATAATGTGTTATATCCTAATATGGTTAATTTTTTGTGATATTATCGTTCTTGGCAGGTTTTACTGGCGGCTACATGCACAAATGCCTGAGCCTGAACAAAACCTCATTAAAAATACCTGGCCTGAAATACCAAACAAAGTAGATGCTGCCTATGAGAACCCAGAGAAAGATATTCGTCATCATATTCAGTGGTTAGTTTTGAGATTCAAATGTCAAATGATAAGTCATGTTATTTTATCTTTATATACTGCTCAGCGTATTGTGAATGTTTTCTTTATCAACACTTAGTAATCTTGTTGTGCTTTTGTCATTTTATTTGTTTTTTTTTTTATATTTATTTTTTAAAATATTTTTTATTTTTTGTTTTTGTTCAGTTTTAGTAAATTCAGTACTTGAAAGTTATTTTATTTCAGTAGTTGTTTATTTTTTTTTAATTTCAGCTTTACTTCAATTACAAAAACACTTTTTAAAAATAGTTTAGCCTTTTTTAGTTAACAATAACATCACTGCAACACTTTGAGTTAGATTTAACTAACTCGTATTAATATTTTTATGATTGAAAAATATTACAGGTATCAAAATGTGGGCTCTCAATGGCTACAATCTAGTTGATGGCTATCCAAAATACATCCACAAACTGGGTCTCCCGAAAACTGTCCGCAAAATAGATGCAGCTGTTAACATCCGAGATACGGGCAAGACTCTACTTTTCGTAGATGAGGAATACTGGAGGTATGTTACAATCTTAGGGTATGTTTAGGGTCAGTAATTTCATTATAATGGCAATTAATAGGTCCTTTTCATTGCCATTAGAGTGAAATTACTGACCCTAAACATACAAGCTTGATAAAAATGCTCATTTTAGAAGAAAATTTCAGATGTCTATATATACATATATATTGAGTATTCTGATCCCAGAAGCAAATCCAACTGTCAACAGAATGCTAAAAAGCTAATGCAAGCTGCATCTCTTCTCCAGTTATGATGAGCAGACAGGCACCATGGATAGTGGATACCCACGATCCATTGAGGAAAACTTTCCCGGAATTGGAGATGAAGTGGATGCTGCTGCTTATCATTATGGTACGTGAAAATTAGTAATGTTACATAACTTTCTTATTGTGTCAGTTAATGTATTTGAACCAAGACATGAATGACTGAATGAAAAGATTTGTTGTTTCGCTTTTTTTACAGGATATTTATACTTCTACCATGATCATTTGCAGTTTGAATACAGTTTCGCCTCACGGAAAGTCATGCGCATCATGAGGGCCAACTCTATTCTCGGTTGTTGAGCACTTACAATGTGGATGTGCTATAGATTGTCAATTGTTATCAACTGCTGTGGAAATTCACATTCTTTTTTATGTGTTTTTAACTACTGAGCTGGTAAATCAGTAGAAATGTTCTCATTTATTTATAAACCATGATTCTGGAATCATGTCTGGGATATTTTGGTAAATTTAACTTCTGTGTGATTCTTTATCCAACGTGGAGCAAAGAAAGTGAAATAAAAATTGATTGAGCTGAAAACTGTAAATGTGTTATGCATCTACAATACCACTGTTAAAAAAATAAACAAATGCGCATGAAAATTTTCCTGGTGAGTTTTTGAATTTGTTACTTAAGTGTTAATGGATGTTATTTATTTTTGGGCTACGTCTACAGAGAATGCATAAGTAAATGAATACAGGGAATAAACAATAAATAGTGGACATTTAAATGAATATTAAAGTGACTTAATAGAAGCAGAAAATGAACTAAAGTGATATGGCAATAAGCAAAAAAATAAAATAAAATAACAAAAGAAAAACACATGTAAATTATACATAACTATCCATTCATAGTAATAAAAAAGAAGAAAAAAAGAATATGCATCTAATCACAAATTGCTATCCAAAGAAGACTGTTTGTCTCTGTCATGACTAATAAACATATATGAAAACCTTGAGTCCCTGCATGAACACACGTTTGTTTTTAGTCTCATTTCCAGCTGACCCTGTCTATGACTAGACTAAATGCTTTTGGCAATGAGATGACTGAAAACATTCTCAAAGGTTGCTCTGAATTACTCCCACCAGTCATGGTGTTTGGCTGCCTCAAGTGTTTATAGGGGATTTCAGTTAAAACCCATACTTTACCAAACATGTTTGCTTATGTGCCTGGTGTACTGTGGCCAACGTATCCTGCTGTGAGTTGGGGATTTTATAGGAAAACTCAGTTTTGAGAAGTTTTGCAATATTTGTGTATACATATTTTCAGATGTATGGCTCAGTAAAACAGAAAAGTTATTTTATTAAAGGAATAAAAAGATAAAACAGCATTTTTCATTATCATGTGTTTGGAATAATACCACAGTATAGTCAATATATAGGAATTAACCCCAAACAGCTTAAGAAAGCATTCAAATGCACTCACTCAAAGGCAGTTTGGTTAAGTTCCAGCGGTTTACCAGCAGTCTCTACTACAGGAGGATCTGAAGAGTCCACTTCCTTATGTGATTATGTTGTGTAGGTCATCCTTCAAAACAAAATATGGTTTTGGCAATAAATTCAAGTTAGGCTGCAAAGAGCGTAACTGTGTGGACTCAAACTTCACATTTCTTCACAGAAGAGGATCTAAGTGGTTACTGACACATTCTGTGGTTTAACTTGAGGAGCACATTGAGTTTTCACTTCTGTTTTGAGGGAAATGTATATATTTATGTACTTTTTGTTGACAATATCCTACCAACAAATTACAACATATTCATCTTATTTTATATCACATATGTTAAATTAAGGGTGATTGGGACAGTTTTTGAATTTCTCAAAATTTTTGTCACAAAACATCAGCTCAACACATGATACATTTCTGTAATACTGAAGATAACTATCCATTTGAGGGACAAACAATGGTAGCCTATATTATAATGTAAGGATGTGTGACATACACTTTTCTGTTAAATGAGCACTGAGTAAAAAAAAAAAAATTGGGGGGGAACATTTGGGTGATTGGGACACATTTGGGTGATTGAGACAGCACGTCTTTCCATTGATTTAGGGTAGTGTAAGCATATTTACTGTATTGCATATGTTAGATCATAATTTTATATAATTTTATATGCAATATTTCCTTTTCTGTTCATCATCGTTAAGAGTCCATGATTATGTTTGTTCAATTTTATTTCTCCATCCACAAAAGAAGTAATTGAAAACATTTAAAAATCAAGTAAACAAGTAAAAGATGCTATAGGTCCAAAATTCATACAAAAAAAGGGAAAAAAAGAGAAAGAAAAACTAAAATGATTTTTTTTTTTTTTTTTGGTAACATTTGGATGAGATGTTGGGTGGGCCCATCACCTATTAACAGTTTGACAAATATTTAACCTACAAAAAACTTTTATTACTGCAACGGTAAAATTATTACTGTAATCAGTAAATAAATAAAAAAATAAATAAAAAATAAAATAAAAAGAATTTAAATATAATGTTTATATTTTCTGAATTTGATTGTTTTACTTTAGTAAAATCTAGCTAGTTCATGAATAGGGGAGAGCGGGGTAAGTTGTCACATGGGTAAGTTGTCACACTCTTCATAACTCCAAAACTAGAGTCTCAAAAATCAAATAGCCACTTTGTGTGACTTCTTCTTCTATAGTCAACTTCCTGTTCACATGTGGTCAAGATCGCTCTAATCTGAGGTTAGCACAATTTTCTTATTTTTTGGCTTAAAAAGTAAAAGATTTGCACTTGAAATTTTAACTATCAATATAACTTTGTTAGATATGAATGTTAAAAAATATTTTTTTTTTCACAACATAGAGGAGACAATAACGTGTCTTTTGATACTTTAGCTGACGTGCTATGTTGAGCTCACCTTGAGATTTAGCCAACATTAGCACACATGTCAGTTTGGGGCAAGTTGTCTCAGTGACTTTGGGGCAAGTTGTCACGTGTGCCCCAGTACAAATAAACACATAGAACATGCTCAAAGGTTCAACATGTTAAGTCAGTTATGTTCAGAGGTTAAACATGTTAAGCGAGTTATTTGCAGTATTCCATTCAGTTATCATGGATCTATGTGCAAGCCAGAGAAAGTTTGAGTTTAAAGTTCAAAGTAAAGTGGTCTTGCCACTGTTGTGGCAAAAAATCAACTCAGACTCTACTGCATAAGAGACAAACACGTCCAATTGTCTTTAAAGCTTTTATTTCTTGCAAGAAAGGTCAGACAGGTCATACAGAAACACAAGTAGCTGCAGAGTGTAAGACAAAGAATGAAAGCTTCCCCTCACTTTTATATCTCTAACCTCCAAGGCCGAAGCCTCTGTCCTTTTACCATATTTGGAACATCCCTTAGTGGCTGTAACTTTCCACACATTGTTAGCACGGACATGTTTTTAACATACATCTTGCATTTCCCCATACTATATCTTGCTCTTTCTATTTCTAACATCTATGTTAACACTATGTTAAGCATTACCAATGAAGCCAACATCATATCATGTTCCATAAGCATCATATTTCACAAGAATACAGGTTAAAGCATATGAAAAATTAAAATTTCCACAACACCACTTAATGTGTTTTGATTGAAATGTGTATTGTTTGGATTGAAATAATTGTTTTTCCAAATTATCTAGGCATGATTGTTTATATTTCCAGTTCTGGTTTGAATTTAAAAATTCAAATCAATAATAACAATTAAGTAGTTGTGTTCTTATTTTTAGATAATCTAGTGTGACAGCTTACCGGCCGATGGGGCAAATTGTCACAAGTGCACATTCTCTATTCACCAGTCTACAACTCCGTAATGAGATAAGATATGAAAATGTAATGAATACAACATATGTGCCCAAGACTTCCTTCTTTCATTTGGTATGACATTTATACCATTGTGATGTATGGTGCTCAGTAAATGTTAGACAGTGTGAAAAGTGTGACAACTTACCCCGCTCTCCCCTACTTTAGTGGTTGATTAGGGCTTGCGCATGGTTGGGAACACTGATATAGAGTATATATAGCAAACAATGGTTCTCTATTGCAAGGCTGATCATTTTCTTAATTAGCAAAGCATTTAAGCACTGTCCCAATCACCCAAAATTATACTGTCTCATCCACCCAAACACAATTTGGACAAAATAAAAAACAAGCTAATTCTGAAAATAGAAACATGATATTAACATTTTTTTACTGATTTTGTAGCAGTGCATCATATTCATGTTTCTATCAAAAGTTTGTACACTATAGTAGCTATGACCATTTTAGGACCTTATTATTAAAGGGTTGGTTCACCCAAAAATGAAAATTCTGTCATTTATTACTTACCCTCATGCCGTTTCACACCCGTAAGACCTTCGTTCATCTGAGATATTTTAGTTGAAATCCAATGACTCAGTGAGGCCTCCATAGCCTGCAATTACACTTCCTCTCTCAAGATCCATTAATGTACTAAAAACATATTTAAATCGGTTCATGTGAGTACAGTGGTTCAATATTAATATTATAAATCGACAATAATATTTTTGGTGCGTCAAAAAACAAACAAAATAACGACTTATTTAGTGATGGCCGATTTCAAAACACTGTTTCATTAAGCTTCGGAGCGTTATGAAATCGGCCATCACTGTATAAGTCGTTATTTTGGGGTTTATTTGGCGCACCAAATATTTTCGTCGCTTTATAATATTAATATTGAACCACTATACTCACATGAACTGATTTAAATATGTTTTTAGTACCTTTATGGATCTTGAGAGAGGAAATGTCATTGCTCACTATGGAGGCCTCACGGAGCCATCGGATTTCAACAAAAATATCTTAATTTGTGTTCCAAAAATAACAAAGGACTTGATGTGAGGGTGTGAAACGGCATGAGGGTGAGTAATAAATGACAGAATTTTCATTTTTGGGTGAACTAACCCTGTAAAACTACCAAAAGCTTATGTCATTCTCCTCTGTTCATGCATGCATGGTCAACTTCCTGTTTGATGCATTCCCCGCCCACCTACATGATGCTAGACCAATGAGGGCATCCCATTTTATTTATGTGGTCCCACAGCTAGGGCTCAGCAAAAAAAAAAATAAAAAAAAAAAAAAAAAATATATATATATATATATATATATATATATATATATATATAGTTATACTGTATTCTATATAGTTATACTGTCCCATTTGATGTTATGTCCCAATCACCCTTAATTCACCTGCTACACTACTGTTGAAAAGTTTGGGGTAAGTATAAGATAAAAAAAAAAAAAAAAGTATATATATATATATATATATATATATATATATATATATATATATATATATATATATATATATATATATATATATATAATAGTAATAACAGACTTTTTAACGGTACAGTATATGCGTACACATACATTTGTACATTTAAAAAATATATATATATTTTCTTTTTAAGCGACTTTTATTTTGAAATCTTTCAGTTTCCTCTTTGAGGTGTTGTGTATCAGGCGGTTGGCTTCCGTCTATGTTACTACGAGATATGTACGTCGATAATCGAAACATTTAATTAACCTTTATGCTTACAAGTTTTGTCAACACGTCAGGTAAATCTTTTCAGCGCAATTTTAGCGATTTCACAAAAGATCATTCGTAGAATACGTCGTTACTGAAGGATGAGCCTGATTATCGAAACTGCTTCTGTGTCGTTTAAATAGTATTTTTTTAAAATAGTAAAAAATGGTTGTCAAACAGACCGATATAAACGTCTATACACTCTTATTACTAACCTGTGATCTGATACTTAAAATGTTGGCCTGCTTTGACTAATCTATTCGTCTTTGTACTCAATGAATCTATGAATGTACACAATATTGCTTTACTATGCGATTTTGTATGTCTTTTTTTAAGTCAGTTTTGTTTTTCTTTATAGATGCCAAATGTGAACACCAGTAAATCTACTTATCCACCTGACGGTGGAAATGTAGAGGAACCATATAAAACCACACCACAGATTTGCTCAGATGGTGTCAGAGTGACTAAATCATCCAATACTCAAACTGAATTTGCTTATTTACCTGATGAAAGTCATTTCAAGACTCAACAGGGTGTTGATCCAGATGGCAGACAACTGGATCCTTCAACACAAATACAAACAGACGCTAATGTGAAAAAAGTTAACGCATGTTCGAAAGAGAGTACAAGCCAAACAGACAGAGATCGTGTCATTAGAAAGTTGGGTGTCACTAGTACTGCATTTATTGGGCCCACTTGTCGCCCTGATCCTTCTATCGAGCAGGAGCTTTGTGAATTTTACAAAGAGCTTGAGGAAGTAGATAAGGTTGATGGCGATGCCAACACCAAATCGGTTGAAGAGCATGGCCGCCATTCATCCAGAAATCCCAAAAGCAACCTATCAAACAGGACAAGCAGTCCTGTTGTTGTAACTGATCACGGTAGAGCCTACAGACCCTACCCAGATCCACATGAACGGAACCAAAACGGGAACCATCCAAAGGGATGGAGACCTCGCTTACAATGGAATACGGATAACTTTGGTGGAGGAGGACATCCGGAGCCATGGTATCCACCTCCACCATGGGTTCATCCAGACCCAAGGATTCAGTTCGTCCCTCCCCCAACCTCTGGAGGTCCAATCATGTATCCTCCAGACACGAGACCTCAGGAGAACTTCCACGGTTACAATAACAGCAGGGGCCCATGGGAAGGGCCACCATTACCTTCAAACAGATGGCATGAACGTAGCAGTTTCCAGTCACATGAGCATCCTGGATTCTCTGAGGAATATGACACACTATTATCACACTGGCAGCAGCACGATCATGAAAAAGACCAATATCAACATTTGGAGCTCATATTGTTGAGGGGAGTCCCGGGATCTGGAAAATCCTCTTTGGCCAGGTGAGTAAAACTAGGTTGTAGAGAAATTTCTACACTAAATCAGTGGCCAAATGATTGATTAAATACTAAAGGCCTATTACAAGTAATACTTGTATTGATTGGTTAAAGGGTTAGTTCACCCAAAAATGAAAATTCTGTCATTTATTACTCACCCTCATGTCGTTCTACACCCGTAAGACCTTCGTTCATCTTCGGAACACAAATTAAGATATTTTAGTTGAAATCCGATGGCTCCGTGAGGCCTTCATAGGGAGCAATGACACTTCCTCTCTCAAGATCCATAAAGGTACTAAAAACATATTTAATTCAGTTCATGTGAGTACAGTGGTTCAATATTAATATTATAAAGCGACGAGAATGTTTTTGGTGCGCCAAAAATTTCAAAACACTGCTTCAGGAAGCTTCGGAGCGTTATGAATCTTTTGTGTCGAATCATGATTCGGATCGCGTGTCAAACCGCCAAACTGTTAAAATCACGTGACTTTGGCGCTCCGAACCTCTGATTCATTATGCTCTGAATCTTCCTGAAGCAGTGTTTTGAAATCGGCCATCACTATACAAGTCGTTGTTTTGTTTTTTTTTGGTGCACAAAAAAATATTCTTGTCGCTTTATAATATTAATATTGAACCACTGTACTCACATGAACTGATTTAAATATGTTTTTAGGACATTTATGGATCTTGAGAGAGGAAATGTCATTGCTCCCTATGCAGACCTCACTGAGGCATTGGATTTCAACAAAAATATCTTAATTTGTGTTCTGAAGATGAACGAAGGTCTTATGGGTGTGGAACGGCATGAGTAATAAATGACATTATTTTCATTTTTGGGTGAACTAACCCTTTAAGTTCTGCTAACATTGTCTCCACAGAATGTTTTGATTAGTTTAGGTATGCAGAGAATTTAAGCTTAACTGATTTTTTAATATTACACTGCATGTCTCTCAGAGAGCTCCTGTCCACTGGTCCCAATGGAGTAATATTGAGCACAGATGACTACTTTTTCCAAGACAACAGATATGTTTTCGATTCTGCTCTGCTTGGGGATGCACATGACTGGAATCAGAAGAGAGGTGAGGAAAGTCTATATGTTACATCTTTTTATGCATTGGACACTGAAGCATTTTCATCTTACAATTTATTACTTTTTAATCATATATTATATTACATTATATAATATTTAAAATAAGTATTTTTAAAATAAATAAAATAGATACATTTTAGTTGGGTGGCTATTATGAAAATATATCCAGGTATATAATCATAATTATGATTTTTGCCATATTTGAGCAGGCCTACTCAGATGGGCTGTGGGCAGGTAGGTTACTCGATTATGGCAAAAATCATAATTACGATTATTTTTGTCAATATTGAAATCACGACTATTGGTGGGCGATATGATTAAAGTCTTATTTCACGATATGAGTAATTTTAAATATCAGTGTCAATTTCTCAATTATCAATACTTCAGCAAAAACTAATACTAGGTTAACTAATGTAAGAAAAAGGTCCTCAAAACAATTACAAAAGACAAGTATATGGCCGGCAATATAATAAAAACAAAGAAAATGGATAAATAATATTTAACAGAATGAAAATACAAATTAAATAAAGAGTTTATCAGGAAGATGTACTAACAGTGGTATTCAGATAAGTAATAGCCTACTAGGGCTGCACGATATATCGCATGAGATTGTCACGCGCATTTCGTCAGTAAAGCCGGTTCCCTGATTACCGCTAAATCGCCATCACCTGCTTTCAAATGGTGCGGCATTTAATAGACAGAGCCGTAGATCACTGAAAAGCCACGCAATATCGCGTTCATATCGCAGATGAATCGCCTTCGATAATGAACGCGATATTGCGTGGCTTTTCAGTGATCTACGGCTCTGTCTATTAAATGCCGCTCCATTTGAAAGCAGGTGATGGCCATTTAGGGAACCGGCTTTACTGACGAAATGCGCGTGACAATCTTATGCGATCTATCGTGCAGCCCTATAGCCTACAATAAAAAATTTAATAATCAAATGTAAAATAACACTGCATAGGGCCTATAAAACTGCATAGTCTTACTGTACACATTAAATATAGATCAATTATAGATTAAAGCTACTTAACTAATTCAGTCCAAATCACTGAGTGATTTTCCTTATCATTTGTTGTTTGATAATAATTAATGACAGAATGCAGCAGAATTAGGCTGCTGTCACTTTAAGAGATAATGCACAGATCCAATATACTGTTACACATGCATTTTAATTCTCAACTGTGTGTTTACTTAAGACATAACACACTGTGTTTACATGAAGGCATTCTCCAAAAAGGCATTTTGACATTTTTTGCTTGTACGCATTTAGGTGCGTATCCTAAGCCCATTTGCTTATCCGCGTTCCCAGTAGTAGTATTAACATTAAGTGGCGTGGCATCTTACGCTCAGAAGCCATTGGCATAAACTGCTGTGGCTTAGTGGCACATCCTGTTGTGTTGTCATTGGCACATGCCACTATTCACTGGCACGTGCCAACTAAAACTTGTGACGTGCTGAATAATTACGTCCTGTGCCACTGACAATGTTCTGGAACATGTCGCCGTATATTGTGGCACCTCCAATAACCTAGTGAAACATGCCTCTGTCTGCCGGAGCATTATGCCATTTGTCATTGCTGCAATACAGTAATTTTCAGTAAAAAAACAAAAAAACAAGGATTAAATAATGTATATAGATATACAAATACATATAGGCCTAATGCTTTTTGAATTATGAAGAGGCAGGAATTTATATTTATGTATTTAAATTGTTCAATTGTCATGAAAATAATGTTACCGTGCAAAAAAAGTCTTAATATAGCCTTCATGTATTCAAATATAATTTCTTTTTTTTTTCTTTTGCTTTTGGGGTCAAATATGACCAGAACATTTTTGTGAGATTCGACTGTTTACAGAATTGTTCAGACAATTTCAAGAATGGAAACTTGCAAATTTCAGTATTTAAAGGTGCCCAAGAATGCTTTTTCACAAGATGTAATATAAGTCTAAGGTGTCTCCTGAATGTGTCTGTGAAGTTTCAGCTCAAAATACCCCATAGATTTTTTTAAATTAATTTTTTTAACTGCCTATTTTGGGGCATCATTAACTATGCACTGATTTTTTCAGCGTGCCGCCCCTTTAATTTGCGTGCTCCCTGCCACACGAGCTCTCGATTATATTACAGCACATTTACAAAGTTCACACAGCTAATATAACCCTCAAATGGATCTTTACAAGATGTTCGTCATGCATGCTGTATGCATGCTTCGAATTATGTGAGTAAAGTATTTATTTTGATGTTTATAATTGATTCTCTATGAGTTTGAGGCTCTGCTCCGTGGCTAACGGCTAATGCTACACTGTTGGAGAGATTTATAAAGAATGAAGTTGTGTTTATGCATTATACAGACTGCAAGTGTTTAAAAATGAAAATAGCGACGGCTCTTGTCTCCGTGAATACAGTAAGAAACGATGGTAACTTTAACCTCATTTAACAGTACATTAGCAACATGCTAACGAAACATTTAGATAGACAATTTACAAATATCACTAAAAATATCATGCTATCATGGATCATGTCAGTTATTATTGCTCCATCTGCCATTTTCGCTGTTGATTCAGCTGTGCACATCCAGATGTTCTGCCCTTGTCTAATGCCTTTCATAATGTTGGGAACATGGGCTGGCATATGCAAATATTGGGGTGTAAACCCCGACTGTTACGTAACAGTCGGTGTTATGTTGAGATCCGCGTGTTTTCCGGAAGTCTTTTAAACAAATGAGATTTACATAAGAAAGAGAAAGCAATGGAGTTTGAAACTCAATGTATGTCTTTTCCATGTACTGAACTCTTGTTATTCAACTATACCGGGGTAAATTCAATTTTTGAATCTAGGGCACCTTTAATGTTTTGAGAAAGACAATGAAGTGTTGTTTTTTTAATTGTTTATGGCTTTGTCATTTCTAAGCTGAACAGGCGATGTTGGAGGGCTGCTCACCTGTTATCATCGACAACACTAATGTCAAAGCCTGGGAGATGAAGCCTTATGTTGAAATGGTGAGTTGGTGTCAGAAATGCCTGGGATTGGAGTGAAAAATCTTTTTGTAAAACACAAGTTAGGCTTTAAACTGGCTCTGGAAACTGTCTGAAACACAACCAACCCCTCTTTTATTAGAGGAGTGCTTTAGAACATTTCCATATGTTTGAATCCAGAGATCTTGTATTACATTACATCACATTTCTCAGGCTATTTGCTAAATGAACTATAAACTAGTAACATATTTAAATTAATTTGTTTTATTTCACACAGGCTTTAAAGAACGGATACAGAGTGGACTTTTTTGAGCCAGATACCCCCTGGAAATATGATCCTGCTGAGTTAGAAAAGTAAGTCTGTTAATAATTTTGGTTCTCATGTCAAGCAAGGAACACAGTGGCTTTTTATTAATCACTGAATGAGAGAGACTATTGACTTTGGATCAGGTTTTGGCTTACAGTACAGAGGTTCGGAATTCAGTTGTGTTTAAGTGGATAAAATGTTTTATAGTCTAGGATCAGTGAGTATCTTTCATGTCCTCGTGAATAAGACCAGCTGACTCTGGTCGGATTAAGAGACAATGTTACTTTCTTTTATTTGTTTCATTTATGACCGGCTTTGTATAGCAGTCTACTAGAGTTTGGATATCCTGGTAATTTCCTGTCTATTAATTTAATCAACAGGAGGAACAAGCACGGAGTCCCTCGAGAAACAATAGCAAAGATGCTGGATGGTTTCGAGTGGCCGATGAATGTTGACATTGTGATGAATTCTGTGGTGCCTCCCCATAAAAACAAAGGCCATTAACAGGGAACCGATGCCATTTAGCAAAAATGCCATTTTTCATTTCATCTTTTGGAATATAATAGGTTTATTTTCTTCAGTTTTAATATAATTGATGCAGCTAAAGGTGTTTTAATGACTGTGTGGTGATTTTAATGTTTTAATGAAAATTGAGAACAATGCAGATTTTCAAAAATGCTCTGTTTTTTAGATCGAGAATGTCTTTTTAAATAGTGTGCATATGAAAACGTTCTTTGCTGTCCTAGTTTTGCCCATTGTAATATAAAAATGTAAATCTTCTAAATCATCACATTGATAAGTGTCGACCAATGGTAAGATTTAAGACCATTAGAGTCTGATGAAGCTTTTGACCTTTACACAGTCTGGCACATACAATTAGTGCTGAGCTTCCAGATACATTCCAAGCCAGAATAAATAAAAAATAATATTATCTGATTCTGTAGTGACATGCTGTATTAGGAGCAGCACATCCAGTGTATGTGTTTTTAAGCATTCTCAGTTATTTCACCACCTTGGAATTAAAAGGTTCAGTCTGCATTCTGAGCAGTTTTGAGATATTGAGCTTCAAAGTTTTTGTATTTCATATTCTTCTGTAGATAGAAACTTTTTGTTTTCTAAAAAAAGTCCCAATATTCACACAACTTGAAAACATCACATGATGTAAATGCACTGTCACAGAATAAGAATATGTGAATAACTCAGTTTTGAGAAAAATGTCAGATCCTTATAATTCCAAGGTGAAGATTTTTCAAAAGACCAGCAGCTAATCTCAGGGTTTACATTTCATGGTGTTTTACATAGTTGATGGCTTATGTACAGAACAAGATATCTTTTTCTTAAATGCTTCTTATTTTTGTAAATAAATGATGTTTTCTGATATGATGCCAATAATTCATTTTTTAAAAAGAATGCACATGCACATCAGTATTTTTTGTGGCACTTATAATGTGTTTTTTTTAAAAAAGATTAAAATATTGTTTTAAAAAATGTTTATTATAAAATGTAAAATATTTCTATATATATATATATATATATATATATATAAAACACAGCTTTCAGCCTAAAACTATTTGAATTTTTTTTTCTATGTTCCCATTTAAACATCTTTTAGAAAATTAAGTGCCACAACTGTTAGATTTCTACATTTATATTCAAACGAGTAAATATCTATGATGGGATAAGCATTGCTTACCACTTAGAAGCAGTGGTGTTATTATCAGCTAAATCTAAAACTAGTAAAAATCGTTTTCATTAATTGAAATAAAGCTGAAGTAGATGAAAAACTAAAAGTTAAAAAATTTAAAATATCCTAAATGTGACCTTGGCAATAATGTAGATAAATAAAGAATTACATTACATTGCATAATTCTGTTTACTGTTTATGTCGCACCTCTGTCTTACTGTATTTTTGTGTAAAGTGTATCCATTGTATGTATAGTGTATTATTATTATTTGTGTATAATTGTAGTTCTTGTTATGCATTGCTGCTAGGATCAATGCACAAAACTCCTTGTACACTTGCGTCAATGATGTGACAAAAACAATAAAGTAGGTAGCTGAGCATAAAATTTTTTTTACATCATAACATATTATGATGAAACCTTGACTCCTAAAAATCTAGGTTTCATTTTTTAAATGTCAAAGTGCACCAACTTTTAAGAATTACCCCCATTATTTTAGCATTATGTACTAACATTATTAATTTTAATTTTAGTTTTTAATCATTTTAATTTTGTCCTTTTCATTAGTATATATATATATATATATATATATATATATATATATATATATATATATATATATATAGCTTTAATTTTATTTCAAGTTTAGTTTTAGTTTTTTTCTTCTTTCGTCTATTTAATAGGCTACTTCTTCAACTTAAACTTCTTTTTTTTGGTTGGTTGCAAGGCAGCATTTCTGATTTTCTAAGTGTAAGTTTTTCATTTAATATTTATATTATGTTTTATCTCAGCTTAATTTAAATTACCAAACACGTTTTTTTTAATAGTTTAGTCAACAGTAACAGCACTGCTGCAGTGCATTGCCGTATCCATCCAATGTGTATGAAGGCGGAGACTGCCTGCTGTCCTCCTCATGACCTATAGATGTCGCTGTTACACCGCGCTCCAGCCTGCTAAGCGACTCAAACGCTCGTTTATGCACTGGCCATTTACATTAATATTATAGCAGTTTATGTATTTTTCTAAACTAATACAGCGAATATAGCCACAAAAAACACAGCCATGCCCTTAAATAAATAAACTCGAGTGGAGGAGGGAAGTGAAGGGTCTGTATTGAGCGGAGCTGCACTGACTGGTGCAGATAGGGACAAATTGGCGCCATTTTGAAGCCGACAGGAGGATCACAGTGGTGGGAGAAGCGAGTGGAGCGCGCACTTTTTCCAAAAAGGTAAACGACTATTTGATTTTAAATCGCACGCGAGTATAATCGATCTCTGCTAATTGGAGTCTGTTAATGGGAATTGTCATTTCGTTGCTGTTTTAGTAGGTGCTTTTTCCTTTTCGGCGGTTGGTTGTCTATTCTTCTGTTAACCCATGCGAGGGCATCTGACTCTCACTGTCTTTCCCCCCAAATCTGTTCAGTCTTAACTCAAAATCCAAATTTCTCTGACAGTTGTTGTTGGTTTACGTGTAACGTATGCTATCGTGGTCGTTTTCATTGCAAAAGAGGGCCGTGCACTTTTCTGATGCCTCGTGTGTGTGTAACGTTACATGCATATGAGTGTGTTTGTGTTTTAGCTCTGTTAGCTTAGCTTAGCTGCTCGTAAACCGTTTCAGCCTCTGTTTAAATCGGATTCATAACCCATTTCAGATATTACTACTGCAGTTTCGCATTCATTTTTGTAATGGGTTAATATAGTCAATTGCATGCTGAGATCGGACGTGGTGTTATGCGTTGGATCTAGATAGTAACGGAGGAGCTGTAGTGGTGTGCAATGAATTTTAGCCTGTAAACACCCCCTTAGGGGTGTTATCTGGGTTTGCACGGGATAAACCACTGTCAAAGGAATGAAATGACAGCTGATATGTGATCAAAACTGTATTTTGTCCTGGTTGTGGCTGTAGAAAAAGCAGTGACGGAGCACAAAGACATCAGCCGAGAAAGTCAACCTGCTGTCAGAGTGTAAGCCTCTCTTTTTTTCCGTGCAAAATTTTGTAAGGCTGAAATTGTGTCTGTAAATGTGTTGCATTGTTTACTAATTGCATGCATGGAGGTGTTGTGAAATGCGTTTGCTGTTTGCAGAGAGTGTGAAACACTTGATCCTCCCTAGAAATGACAGCTATTTTCACTTCAGCTTGCATTATTAATTTCTTGCATAATTGTGCTGTTATAACTTCATGGATCGCTCTTAGGGGAATGCAAAGGACTCATAATGCATTTATTTGCATTTGATTAATTTATTCGTATTGTTTATTTAAAGAATCCATGATTATTATATGTTGTGTGTGTGTGTGTGTGTTTTGAATCAATTACATTGTTTTTATATATATTCCAGCTATCATTGCAGAATGAAAGTACATTTATTATTGTAATTGTTTTGTAAAGTCAAGTAATTTTTGTAACAATTGTTTATATATATATATATATATAAAATTATTTTGGGGCTGTAAACATTGGAAATTGTCTTTATTGTGTTTAAGATAACACATTTTAAATTGACGGTCATTTTCTCTTGGAAAAATTGTGCCAGAATAATGGACCCTTTTCACATTTCTGGGTTTCTCAGAAGTCGTCATAGTTGGGTAAACTTCTATAGCGGTGAATGAGAAAACACATTAAATATATATTTTTTTGTATTTCAATTTGCTCAAACAGCAAAAGAAAAACTTCACAATAGTGTTCTCACAACTTTCAAAAAGAGGGAAAAAATAGAGAGCGATTGATAATGGCAGTCAGAAGAGAGAAAAGTAATTTTTACCGTCACTCCCCTAGCTGCTGTATTAAGGCAGGAACACACCAAGCCGACAGTCGGCCGTTGGGCAGTTTTTTTTTTCGTCGGCCGACTAACGGTGTGTCTCTATTAGGGCTGCACGATTTATCGTGATAAAATCGCACGCGATATGGCAAAGGCTGCGATTATTTAAAGGTGCTCTAAGCGATGTCACGTGTTTTTAGGCCAAAACATTTTTTGTCACATACAGCAAACATCTCCTCACTATCCGCTAGCTGCCTGTCCCCAGAACACACTGTAAAAAAACACGGTCTCTGTAGTCGCCACAAGCTCCAAAAACGGCAACAAAAACAAACTGGCTAGCCTCTGTTTTGTTTGACAACACTTCGAACGTCAACAGGAAGTTACTCCACCCAGGATCGCTTAGAGCACCTTTAATGCACAGCTTGTCAGAGCTGTACGGCTCTGTGATCAGTAGTAAATGCTTCTCCATCTGAAAGCCAGAGGGCGCTCTTGCGCAGAAACTCAAAATATGCCCTGCAGCAGAAGACACGCATCATATCGCTGTAGCTGAATAAACAGAAGATTTAAACGCTTTGATTGATTAAACATGACTAATAAACACACGACTACCTTATTCTGTGTAAGAAGCCACATCATCTCACAGAAGGATGCTCAACTGTCATTATGAAGTGAGTTTGGAGTAAAAACATGTTATTAAATGTTGTCTTTTGTTGGACAAGATATTAATAAATGCTTCTTGTGTCTGAAAAAAAGTTTGACGCGTGTTGCTTTTTCAAATATACATTATAAGCGACTCAAACTCGCAGTGCTTTCAGATGGATTAGCATTTGGAGCCATACTTCATTGATAAGCCACGCATAAAAAACAATCGCAGCCTTTGCGATTACATAATCACACTAAGAATCACGTTTAAGTGATAATCGCGTTCAAGTTCAATGTTATTTTTCGCATCGTGCTATATATCGTGCAGCCCATGTCTCAATCAGCTCCCTAGTTCAGTAGTCAGGGCACTGATCAGGGAGTCAGCCACATTCACTTTCATGAAATACTGATTCAGGACCTAGGGAGCTGATTGAGACGCAGGGTAAGTTTTCTCCGTGTGTTTGGCTGAAATTGGTCATCGTTCGGCCATCTGATCATTCTGATTGGCTGTTTAGCTACTGCCACCTGCTGGTACGGAAAGGCATTTCTTCTTACGCAGGCGCAGAACGGATGTGCTACTTAGCTGTCGGCTGTCTAGCGTTGGTTTGGTGTGTCAGAGCAACTTTGGACCCAGACACTGCCGACGTGAGCCAACCCCCCAGTCTGCTTTCATCGCCACTAGTTCATCGGTGTCGGTTTGGTGTGTTCCTGCCTTTAGAAACACCTTCACAGCAGCGTTAACTAGTTTTTTGTAATTTGATGCAAAGGTAATTTAATACTAAATATAGTGTTATAAATGTACATATGTTTTTTAAAAAATGAAAATATAAAAATGTTGATGACCATTAAAACGCATCATCACAGTCTGTGAAAAGGGCCTATAACTCTTCTTGCACTGTATATTTTTGGCCAATCAAATGCTTTCTAGAATGAGAATGCCCCTCCTCCCAATACCAGCTAGTTCTGACTATCAATAGCCAGGTTTCCATCCAAGGTGTTTTTTTTTTTTTTTTTGCAAAAAAAGGTTACCCAATGGTTTCTCAATTATCGACACAATCTTTTTTTTTTTTTTTCGGTTAAGTTTAACGCATAAATTCTATATTAATACTTCAAATGTTGCAAGAATTATTTTGGAGATACTTTTTGTCGAGTAAAAGGGCTTTGACGCAAATAAATGTGGTGGTGTCACATGACAGAATTTGTCTACACAAAGCGTCCATGCTCGTGATGTTGATCACTGTTTCTCTGTAATGTTCAAAGTTGCATTAAATCTATTATATCATATTATTAAATTGTATATAAACTTATTTTATTACTGTTGGTATTTGGTAAGAAAAAGACAAACATCATTTATCCTTAGTTTTGTAATTAATTTTTTTTCATGATTTTCCTTTTATTACAAGTTAAATCCGAGAAAATTATTCTAACACAAATTTTTAAGTTGTGATTACTAATTGCAACAATATTTTTACAGTGTATAAATAGGTGGCTGTTTCTCACATTTTAAAAATAATAGGCAATCAGAAAAAAATAATAAGTGAATATTGATTATGATTATGAAGTATTGATCTAAATAGTTTACATAACAGTACAAAACGAAGTGACACTTGTTTATAAAAATAATATTATGTATTTCCTATGACCCATTTTTATTTTGACGAGCTGCAGAGACGCTGTGTTTTCCTCAACCATGCATTTGAACCGAAACTTTATTATAATATTTATTGTACTTTATTATAATATAATAAAGTTTTGGTTGAAATCACAAACATGACGCTTGTAAATAAATAATAAATAATTTTATAAATACAATTTATATGTAATGTAGTTTTATCTAAAACAAATGAGGAAAATAAAGTGGGTTGAATCCAAAAAGCTATAAGCAAATTTTAATTTTTTTTTGTGAGAATAAGACCCACATCAGTTAAGCTACATATTTAAAGCGTAAATAAACAAAATGTTTAGGTCACAGCTGTATCTGAAGGAAAGGAAGAAAAAAAAAAAAAGCAGCTATTTGATGCTTTTGATCAAACTGATGTTATTTAAATCTGAATTAGGCTATATGTGGCCGCGTCAAACCGCGACTGGCTTGCATGTTCAAGTGTAGCTTATGTTAAAGATTGCTGCTATATGCAAAGACTGTACCAATCTTTTTTATGAACCCTACATTTTTTTTAAATGTTAAAATTTGTGTTCAATGTAGGCTTCGTCACACAAAGGCAGTTACATGCAGTCCTGTCACACAATCTTCGCTGTCGGCATCTGATATTTCCTATTATTTCCTAATTTAATAATATAATTTGTGAAAATAATAAGCCGTACACTAGCAAACTTCGAATTGTCTCATTACTCTCTATATTTTAGAAATATTCGAGATGCGAAAGATATGATATAATTTGCGATATACTTGAAATTATGTATGGAAACGGCTCAAGGGCAACATGCGACAATGCATTTTTTTATGGATGACGTCATTACACACACCATTTTGTTGGTAAAAGGCTGGAGATATCAAGTTTCACAAACTTTTTTTTAATGCATATTTACTTTGTCAATAACAAAACAGTGCAAAAACTGGATAGAAACTTTGCTAATGACAAGTAAAGCATAGTTCATTGTTGTGATGTAAAGGAAAGAGTATTGACCTTTTAAAAAAATTACAAGCAATGCATCTTTCTGCAACTTCTTGTTACATGGAAAATAACTTGGCTTGACGAAGCATTTCATAGTGTCTTTCCTTATTTAATCTTAACTCTTCATTATGCCAGTAGGCTTAATTGTGCTGTCTATAACTCTGTCTATAACAACTGTCTATAAATGTTGTGAATTATCCACAACATTTATGTAATTGTATTCATTTTTGACTTGTCTACTTAGATTAGACTGTTTGGTGTTATAATTCATATGTGGGTGTAGTGTTTTAGTTGGATAATCTGAAAAACCTCTGTGCACACCAGCTTGAATTGAAAGTGTAGCATTTCTTTGAATTTAAATGTCTCCGTGGCAATGAAATGCATGAGACTGCTCTTTCTAAAATGGGTTTTTTAGAGCCGTCAATATTTAACTATCCACAGGAGGTGAGGTTTAGGCCAGCATCCAGCAATTTTCTAAAAAAACAAATTCATAAAAAAACAAACTGTTTCTGCCTTATGTTTTCTTATTTTTTGGGGGGTGGGGGGTAGTCAAATCTTTATACAGGATCCATTAGATCATTTCTTTAATGGCACATTCTTTTCCAAAAGAGTAATTGATGGAAATTCCCATGATGTTCATTTATAAGCGTTCTGTGGGCTGACAAATTTCGTCTCTTTCTTTTTTGACACTTTTGCAGCGATCACTGATTGGAGAGCATGGCTCACTCCAAGAATCGAGCCACGGACGGCAAAATCACCTACCCGCCGGGGGTGAAGGAGATCTCCGATAAGATCTCCAAGGAGGAGATGGTTCGGAGACTGAAGGTGAGGAACAATTTGTCATTCATCAAAGTGGAAACAGTTTGATTACTGGTGAAAATGTTTTTCCCCCCAGTGTAATTACAATGAATAATGGCTACTGAAGCTTGTCTGTACCACTCTTCGGTTAGATATACAATAGATATATATGTATACAGGGTATTTCCTGGATCAAAAATGGTCCTCTGTGGTGGCAGACGAACACGGTTATCCACACACACAGTACAAAGTACCCTACCAATGTGAACTGTGAGCCCAGTACTGACAATAAATGCAGAAACAGTTTATAATATTAACTTATCTAGGGCTAGAACTAACAAATTTTTTTTTTTTCCAATCGATTAATCTAATTATTAATTAGAATAATTAATAATTCGAAATTGAAATGTCTAATTATAATAATAATTTAATTATTTACTCTGCTTCATACTACAGTAACGTTAATAATCGCATCCATGAACATGATTTCTTCCCCATTCCCAGTCCTATCCCAATTATTTTCCACCGGCCGTTGAGGTAAAGACCACGTCCCAAGATTCCACGCTCAAACTTGGCGTCATCAAGCTACGCCTTTGTTTTGAATGGGCCTCTAGCAACTTCTAGCGGACAGAAATCTTACATATTGCACCTTTTAATTTACCAATAAATAACTGTAACTAATCTATGTATGAAATTGTACATAATGAAACTATTTATGACAAAAGATAAGGTTTATGGAGTGTAGGCCTAATTAGGAAAGGTGTGTACTATGGCTGCGGTCATAGCCACTTTTTAGGATTAACAACAGCAATTGCTTGCAAGCGAGAATCCTGAAATGTTTTGTACATTAAGGAGATTAAAGCAGTATGAACGCAGCCATATTAAGATCAAAATATGGCACTAAAAAAATCACTATAATAGTCCAAATACTTGCGCTGCCGTCTCGTCGTTTTGAAGTAGGAGAGCCCCAGGATGTTTTCTTTTCAGATGCTCCTGCATAAAAGTTGTGCTGCCTGTGCCATTTCAGTTTTACAGAGCATGCAGAGCACCATTTTATTTGGTCTCTGTTTAAAAAAATTTCCACACTTTAGATTGGGCTCAATATTTTTGTAATGACGGCTGATTTTCAGCATACCCAAGAGTCTGAGCTGCCATCATCGGGCATGACCATAAACCGTGCAATGAATCAACGCATTCCACGCATATTGACTAATTCACGTAATCTATTACATTGATGTGTCATTCCAGCCCTAAACTTATTCTATTTATTCATGGCAGGGCTTGAATTTAATTTTGGAAAATAGGGGGGGAATTCCCCCTTCTGGGAGGATTTTTTTTTATTTGAAGGGGGAGTGTATATGTATGTCTATACAAATAATTATTTGTATTTATTGGGGTTTGCAGCAGCATTAAACCAACTCACACACCCATACATTTTCAGGACACTTAACTGCACTTTCGGCAAAGCCCTGTGTGCAAACAGAACCGTACTGGACAACTAGTTAACGTCATTCAGGAGCCGCCTTGCACTGAGCGTTCATTAACTTGCACGGATAGGATCCAGTCCCTGTTACATCAGTGCTGCTTTAAAACCTCAATACTTTAAGAAGGTTTTAAATCTGGGGACGGAAAAACTGCAATATTGTTTAATTAAACTTTAAAAGGCTATGATTTGATTAATGAAAATGCCAGCACTGCATGTTTCAAAGAATAGACCGGTGCTGTTGTTGCGTGCTTGTGCTTTTAGAGCAGTTTGCAATCACCAAATAGCCCACATTTATGCCAAGTGATTATTTTGATCTACTGCTGATGAATGATAAATATTTTGTGTAATTTATGTTATTAATAACATGGAACAACTCGCATTTCGGCCGGAAAAGTTTTGATGGCATTTTCTTTTATGCTAGTGTGTCAGGGTTTTTCCTGGCTCAAAATGAGGCAGAGGTGGTAAAATCCTTGGTCTGAAAATTTTGTACACTTTTAAAGATAAATTCATTCATCTGGTGAACTTTGAGAGCTCCGACCCATGTTCAGTGTGCAAAATGAACAAATAAAAAAGTCTGTGCATTGACTTGTACCTGAATCCACTGTTAAAAATAAATCATCCATCCACCAACCACCTGATTATATTCTCTGATTTAGATATCTGCATCTGATCATCACATTACAATTATTCAAATTCTCAGTGTTAAGCATGATACATACACTGAAGTAGGTTGCTTCTAAATTAATATTTATCTAAATTACATTTCCTTAAAGGTCCCATTCTTCGTGATCCCATGTTTCAAACTTTAGTTATTGTGTAATGTTGTTGTTAGAGTATAAATAAAATCTGTAAAATTTTAAAGCTCAAAGTTCAATGCCAAGCGAGATATTTTATTTAACAGAAGTCGCCTACATCGAACGGCCAGTTTGGACTACATCCCTCTACTTCCTTCTTTAATGACGTCACTAAAACAGTTTTTTGACTAACCTCCGCCCACAGGAATACACAAGAGTTGCGTTTGTAGAGTGTGTTTGTCGCCATGTCGTCGAAACGCTGTTGTTTTCATCCCGCAGTCCAATCACCGGGTCTGATTCCGGCTCAAATTGATAGGGTAAAATTAAAGACATGTTTACAATAACACTGAGCGCGTGCATCTCCACGTTATGGTAAGAGGCGTGACCTTTCCGGGCAAGGAGCGCTAAGCTGCTGTCGAATCACAACACAGGAACCGCTGGCACAATCAGAACTCGTTACGTATTTCTGAAGGAGGGACTTCATAGAACAAGGAAGTCATCAGCCCGTTTTTATGACAGTGGAAACAGCGGTATACAGATAAGTAAATTATGTGAAAAATACTGTGTTTTTTTACACGCGAAACATGAACACATGTTATATTGCACACTATAAACACAATCAAAGCTTAAAAAAAACACGAAAAACGGGACCTTTAATAGCCTAAACAGGCTTTACTCCCTTCAAACTTAAATTGTCACCGTTTCATTACATCATTGTTTGAAAACACTCTTATCAGAATAATGTCTGTTAGTTAAGCTTGTGTATATTTTTAGTTACTGCTTTATAACTTAATAGCTTTATCTCATGAAGGGTTTTTCCTTTGTGTTTTATTAATGACCACTAGGTGCTCTACGCACATTGATTGGTTTTCCCTAAAGAGAAATGCGTTCAGTTGAAAAGGGAAGTAAAACAGTGACGCGCTTTCGTTGCATCTTACTGTGAAATGAGAGTTCTTTGTCTTTATTCAAAACAATACATTAATGATTTATCTCTCATCCACTCGCAATTAATTGTAATGTTATTTTTTATTACTTGGACCGCCCGACCCCGCGGATCACTTTTGAACGGTTTGAGAATGGACATAGGCCGGGAACCCACAACAGAACCGTGTTGGTGGAAAAGGGGTATCTGAGCATGTGACTGCCTGTCTTAGTTTTATTGACAACCGGAGGCGGCACGAATTTTGACGGAGGCGGCCGCCTCATAATTCACTATGCAGGAAAAACCCTGTGTGCCGTGGAAAATTATCAAATTCCAAAAAATATGTAAAAATAAATTATTCAAATAATAATATATCATCGCTGTTGGACCTTGTGTCTCTATATTTCGTCATTTTTGTTTTATAAAATGAATGCTATTTGTCATCATTTATGTCTGTATGTGGGTTTTACAAATATTTAACCAATAAAAAGCATTTAAAAGAGGTTGTGACTAAACCTCGTAAATCCATTCGCTCCTCAAACTGTCAGTCAAACCTCATTTTTTTAATTTATTTTTTTATCTGGGGTAGGGGGGCCTACCGTAATGCTGTAGCCCAGGGGCCTTTGGTTATCTTAAAGGGTTAGTTCACCCAAAAATTAAAATTATGTCATTTTTTTTACTCGCTTTCATGTCGTTCCACACCCGTAAGACTTTCATTCATCTTCAGAACTCAAATTAAGATGTTTTTGATGAAATTCGATGGCTCACTGAGGCCTCTATTGCCAGCAGTCACTGAACCTCTCAAGATTCAGAAAGGTACATATTTAAAAGACTTTATTTAAAACTGTTCATGTGACTACAGTGGTTCAACCTTAATATTATGAAGTGACGAGAATACTTTTTGTGCGCCAAAAAAACAAAATATCTAGTGATGGCTGATTTCAAAACACTGCTTCGAAGCTTCACAAATCTTTTGTTTCGAATCAGTGGTTCAGATCACAAATCAAACTACCAAAGTCACGTGAACTATTGAAATTTCAAACACTTATAATGTAACAAAGCCTTGTTTACTGAAATCACGTGACTTTGGCGCTCCGAACCACTGATTTGAAACAAAAAATTCGTAAAGCTTCGAAGCTTCATTAAGCAGTGTTTTGAAATCGCCCATCACTAGATATTGTTGAAAAGTAGTTTTTTTTGTTTTTTTGTTTTATAATATTAAGGTTGAACCACTGTAGTCACATGAACTGTTTTAAATATTAAATATTTAAATATGTACCTTTCTGGATCTTGTTCGGTGACATTGCTGGCAATAGAGGCCTCAGTGAGCTATCAGATTTCATCAAAAATATCTTAATTTGTGTTCTGAAGATGAACGAAGGTCTTACGGGTGTAGAACGACATGATTTAAATTTTTGGGTGAACTAACCCTTTAATGCGCCCCTGGCTGCTCCATCTGAAAGCCAGAGGGCAACAACAATAAACAGAAGATTGAAATGCTTTGATTGATTTAAACATGACTAACAAACACACAAATTCAACAATATATGGTTTATCTGAATTCTTCAAGCCTTCTCAGATATTTTCATGATAATAAAGTATATTTATACTTCAATGCTAATCGACATAGCCTTTTTCACTGTATAGAATTCTATGAAATAATATGTTGTGGACCTTATTCAGTGTAAGAAGCCACATCATCTCACAGAAGAATGTTATTTCAAACACTCGGCTGACGTTATGAATTGAATTTGGTGTAAAAACATGTTATTGAATGTTGTCTTTTGTTGGACAAGAGGTTCATAAATCCTTTTCATATTTGTAAAGATGTTTGAAGCATGTTATAAGCGACTCAAACTCGCAGTGCTTTCTGATGGAACAGCTTTCACTGCTGTGTTTCACTGACAAGCTGCACATAAAATAAACCATCTTTGCGATTTCATAATCGTACTAAGCCACATCAGTTTAAGCGTGATTTCTAATTAATTTCGATTAATATTGCAGCCCTGATTTTTACTAATTGTTAGTTTTACTTAACAACATCAACACTGCCAATAATCAGAATAATTAATAATTATTAATTTGAAATTCTCATTAGGAATTTTGGTGAGTTGTTCCAGATTCCTTGCCAGAGATGTTTTTCCTTGGATATTTTATCAGAAATATTTTGTGCAGATCTTTTCATATTCAGATTTGTTCAACTGAAACCACAGCTGAAATTTTATCAGACAGAATTAAATGATAATTTTTCAGCTCGTATTTCAAGACGTTTTTACAGCTTGTAGATACAGTTTCCTCCCTCTGTGGCTTTGTCACTTATGTCTATTTTTAAGTAGGACTGCCAAGTGAAAGTATGTTTCCCATTAGATTGTCTTGCATCACACTTTTAGTTGGATGTGTGGTTGACACGCGACTCTGTGGTGTTTTTCAACCTCAGATGGTGGTGAAAACCTTCATGGACATGGACCAGGACTCAGAGGAGGAGAAGGAACTCTATCTGAACTTGGCCTTGCATCTCGCCTCAGATTTTTTTCTCAAACACCCAGACAAAGATGTCAGACTGCTCGTGGCCTGCTGTCTTGCAGATATATTTCGCATCTACGCCCCCGAGGCACCGTACACATCACCTGATAAACTTAAGGTTGGAAAACTCAGTCTATTGAATGCCATGCTAGTTCATGCATATGTCAGTGAAGAACTATAAATGTTTTATATCTGTAATTACATTTTATTTTCCCACCATGCTGGCTGCCATGTTGAGATTACATGACCAGTATACTGAGTACTAAGTCTTTTTTGGCCCCATTAAGTAAAAATTTGGCTTATTTTAGGAAAGAAATATTTGATTGTTCTGGTGTGTGTTAAAACTGAGAATTATTGAGGGTGTGTGCATGTGTCTGTTTTTCTTCACCTTAAACAAAAGACAGCAACGGATCGAGTTGTTCTGCAGAAAATACTAAAATAACACTGCTGTCTCTTATGCATTGTGAAGTCTTGCCTTTGCAGGTGCTTAAATATTAAAACTGTCTGCTCTTCTTTTCCACTCAGGATATTTTCATGTTCATAACTCGACAGCTGAAAGGGTTGGAGGACACCAAGAGTGCCCAGTTTAATCGATATTTTTATCTACTGGAGGTATGGCACCCAACTAATACACTCTGAAGCAAGGTCTTAATGGTTTTTCAACCAGTATCTGACCTTGTCTTTCCCCCTCTGGCTCCCTAGAACATCGCTTGGGTGAAGTCCTACAACATCTGCTTTGAATTGGAGGACAGTAATGAGATCTTTACTCAACTCTATAGAACGCTGTTTCAAGTGATCAAGTGAGTCTGTTGTTCATGTCTATCCACTGAAGCATTCAATAGAGTAAAAAATTGTATCAGTATTTTTCTTTGTGTTTGGGGGTATATGGGTTTTTGTCTCATATTTATATCATATGATATAGTTAAGCAATGTCATACAAGTAATGAGTAAATATCATGTTTTTATCCTGAATAGCACGAGTGCAAATGTGATATTGATTTTATGCAACAGTTCACTAAATAAGAAGTTAATATTATGTTATATTTTAGGTACAATATTGTCTGTTTTTGCTCAGTTTTGCCAACAAAAATGTTATCTATAAAGCCACAGCAGAACTATTGTGCATCTCTGAGCAACACACAGCGGTGTTTTATTTTTGAATGAATGCATGTTTTGAATGACTCGGTTGAAGTGATGATTCAATGGCCCATTCATAAAGAGAGCCATTTACTTTGTTCTTGAATAAATCAGCCGTCTGACTAATCGAATGAATGACTCAGTGGCTACGTCTGAAAACTTAGGCAGCTTACTTGTGGCCTTGCTGGTTTATCAGGCAATGACTTTGCAGGCAGTGTTTTCACATGAAGTTGCTCATGAAACTGATTTCGGACAGACTTCTGAGGCGGCATAATGGTTTAATGATCCCCAGCAAAATAGAGAGAGCTTTGGTGAAAACTAAGCAAATATTTAATTACTACAATAGTAATTTCTCACTAGGAATGACATAAGTGGAAAATATTGGTCAAAAATGTACATTTAAACAAACTGACCACCAACTACAACTTTTAGATGCCATCTTTTTTTAGCTTAACTGTCACAGAATGGAATGCGCAGGATTGTGGGATATCAAAGGTGGTGAAGGATGCATTTATGCTGCCTTCAAAAATCAATCAGGAGACAGAAAGTGAAGCTAACATTGGATTTGAACGTGCCTTGATGCCTTCCTACCCTGGAATGCATTCTCTTGAAGGCAGCATTTTTCAGCTTTCAGACACAGCTAATGACTTTCTAATTAAGACACACTTTACTGCCACATACTGGCAGTTTTAGTTTCTCATTTAGAGTATCATTTCCTCATGTCATTTCAAATCTCTATGACTTTTTCTTTTCCAGAACATAAAAGAAAATACTGTTTTGGTTACCGTTGTCTTCCATTGTATGAACAAAAATATACTGGGATATTTCTCAAATTATCTTCTTTTATGTTCCACAGAAGAAAGTCATACAGGTTAGAAACGACATAAGGCAGAGTAAATGACAGAATTTTCATTTTTGGGTGAACTAATCTATCCTTTAATAGGTTTTTTATTATGAGTAACGAGCGCAATATCACGAGTGCTGTTTTTGTCCTGAAAAGCACAAGTGCACTAATACCCATTTAACACCCATTAATCTCATGGCATTATTTATGCAATTGTATTTGCAGTGTAAATGCATTCATGCCACCTCTGAGTTTCAATAAACAGTCTGTAAATATAGCTAAATGCCAATTCAGATGCAGCTTCTGAAAAAAAAAAAAATCCTCATTTAGTTTTTTTTAGCCTAAAAGTTTACATGTGATTAATTAAATTAATCGGCACAATGTAATTTTAATTACATTTTTTTTTTAACAGCCCTTTATTTATTTATATTTATATATATATATATATATATATATATATATATATATATATATATATATATATATATATATATATGTATATATATATATATATATATATATATATATATATAATATTAGGGCTGTCAAATGATTAATCGCGATTAATCGCATACAAAATAAAAGTTTGAGTTTGCATAATATATGTGTGAGTAATGTGTGTAAATAATATGTATATATAAATACACACAAATTAATGTATATATTTAAGAGAAATATGTTATTTATGTACAAAAAATTTATTTATATATAACATAAATTATATAAAAATATAAATAAATATACTTGGAAATATTTCTCAAATATATACATGGATGTTTGTATTTATATATACATAATAATTACACACAGTACACCCACATATATTAGGCAAACTCAAACTTTTATTTTGTATGCGATTAATCGTGATTAATCATTTGACGGCCCTAAAATATATATATTAAATATACATATATATATATTATATATATATTAAATATACATATAAATATATATAAAATTATAATGCGGGAAATTAGATTATCAGATTATCACATCAAATCAGTAATTTGAAAACTTTTTGTGAGAAGTAATTTCTAGGGATGTTAACAATTAATCAATGCAGTTTGAGCTTCAATAAAGCAGCACACTGCCGCGTAGTTGTGAACGCCGGAACAGCAGCATATCAAGTACCGAAATTAGCAAAATCATGATATCGTACCGTTTTAAATAAAATACATGCCAGAATTTTCCCAGTACCAGTGTACTGTGCAACCCTAATTCAAATATATTATTTTTATTATATAAATATTTTGAATTTCCTTTTTTTCACACAGCGAAAACAGTAAAAATCTAGTTACATAGTAACATTTTACAATGTTACAAAATTTTACAAAAGTTTTTTTTATATATATAATTTTGTGTAAATATGAAAATACAGTCATTTGAACATACATACTTACCAACATATATTTTTACCTAAAACATTAAGATATTTAGATTTTTTAAGTGATATTTTCTAGTTTTATATCATTAAAATTATTGTTGAGGATGAATTATATGACCTAGTTGTATTTTTGTATTCCTGTAATAGTGCTGTCATTTGGTTAGAGAGTGCATCATTGAATCTTGCAGTAAAGCACCTCCTTATTTTTTGCTGTTTTCTGTTTGAAATTCAAATGTGAAGCTGTTGCCTATTTGTTATGTCCTAATGAGCTGTCAGCCTCCTGCTTGCCGATATTATTTCCCCGCGTTCGGTCAGATGACAATGATGCGTGCGAATCCCAGGTGGAAACCCTTCATTGCATGTGTGCTATAAAGGCTGCATATGGGGGCGATTCAACTCAGCCACTGATGTTCACTCAGTCGGAAATGTCCTCTGTGCGCGGGACACTGCAGCACTCGGCTCTCATGCGTAAATGGAAAAACCTTGAAGTGTTTCTGTTTTCTTTGCCCCATTGAAGCTTGCTTCCCATCTTGCACTCCTCCACTTTGATTGCCTGGTGCACCTGATTTTAGGTCAGTTCTTGTGTTTACCGTGATGTTTTTCTTTTAGCAATGGACACAACCAGAAAGTCCACATGCATATGGTGGATCTCATGAGCTCAATTGTCTGTGAGGGTGACTCTGTCTCACAGGAACTCCTGGATACTGTTCTGGTTAACCTGGTCCCAGCACACAAGGTAACTTGAATCTCACATATAGAGAGAGAGACAGAGAGACAGAGCAGTATATTGTTTATGTGTTGCACTTTAAGCTTGGCCTATAATTGCATGTCTATAATACTGTATTAATGTGTTTACATAATTTGTTGCATGCATTGCAAAGCCATTTAAAAAGTAATTACATATGAACAGAGTCATGTACTTTTACATTACTTTTTACAAATTTTAATTTTACATAATGAATTTTAATGTGGATGACACAATGCTTTTAGCAGAACTTAAGCTTCTTGGTTTTAGTTTTGTTTGAAGTTAACTTAATATTTTTTGTTTAATGCATATTTGCATTTAAGTTTTTATATCATGTTGGTATTTGTTTTTACTGTCTTTAATTTTATAATGACATTTATGTAAAGAAAATGAAGCTTATTAAATAATTTCCATGTCAATTAAGCACACTTCACCCTAAATTGTTTTCAATGTTGATTTGATTATGGTTTACTTTAAAACAGTAATTCTGAAATTTGAATTAAAGTCAGTACAAAAATACTACCATAATGTGTAATTGCTTTACAATGTACATTATATTGTTTTTTTGGCAGTACAATAAATTGAGAGAGGAAAATGTGCTTAATTATAAATTAATCTTAATGACCCTTTATAATAGGTTTCTATTTTTAAGCAAAATATGAATTATTTATTTACAGAAAAACTAAAAAAATACATTGCAAGATATAAAATAATCTTAATGACCCTTAAAATAGGTTTCATTATATTTGTTTGTTTTGGGGATAAAATAAGGTCCAGAACAGGTTCTTGACAGGATTCATGAAATTCACACACATACCTGCCATTATAGGTAATTAATTATTAATTTCCTCCATCTTGTCTTGCAGAATCTCAACAAGCAAGCGTACGATCTGGCCAAAGCATTGCTGAAGAGAACCGCTCAGGCCATAGAGCCATACATTACCAATGTGAGTAAACGTGATTTATAATAGCTAACTTTGCATAGAACGTATGGCCCTACCTCTTGTCAGCTGTGCCATAATCATGCTGACTTACAAGGGTGTGAGAAAGTTCTTCTCATTTATTTAAATTGTGAATAATCCCTAATGAACATCCATGATTTGACTCCAGCCCTTTCGCTTTCAAAAACTCGTTGAGGCTTACAACATTAACCGGGAGATCAAGAGTGCCTCTCCACACTCAAACAGCATGTTGAGCTTAAACACATTCATCAGTAACACCCGCAGGAGCATGCAGCGCTGTTATGCTGTGAACCTTATTCCCTGCAGTGCTCATTAAAAGTGCCAGAGATAGTGAGAATAAGTGTGGAGGTCCTTACCAGACAAGAATCCTTCTCAATAACTCTCTAATAGATCTGAAAGGCCTGATTTTCTTTCTATTCCGTACATCTGTGCTCTGTTGGAGAAAGCCCTTCCTGCCCAAAGATGAAGCCACTTACTTTTTTGTTTTGATCTAATACCAGCTTCCTCAGACTAATCTCTAATCAACGCCATGTTAAGAGCTGCTACCAGACGGATATGCAGTGAGTTTAAAGGGGAGCCGTTTTCCAGTGCAGCATGGTAGACGTTGATGGATGCGAGTGTGTGATGTGCAGTTTGGTGTCTCAGTTCTTTAACCAGGTGCTGATGCTGGGGAAGACTTCAGTCAGTGATCTGTCGGAACATGTCTTCGACCTAATCCTGGAGCTCTACAACATCGACAGCCATCTACTGCTGTCCGTCCTGCCACAGCTAGAGTTCAAGCTCAAGGTAAGATGGCTTGTTAATGATACGTGGCATTCTTTGGGGATCTCAGATAAAACTGTCTGTCTGTGCCTTGAGGTCTTTTTGCTTATGTATAAAAATGTATAATTGAATTGTTTGTGGTGACAGACTGACATAGACTGATATTTGAGTTTTTCAAACGTTTTCAAAAGATATTTGAGATTTCCCTCAGTTACAAAATCTGACAACAGCCATTATAAATTCCTGTTTTCTGTTTTCAAATTATTTTAGTGAAATAGTGTGCAACGAAATAAGCATTTCTTACTTTTTTTCTGTTTTTGGATTTCGTTTATTATTACTACAGTTTAATAATCATTTACTAACTGTAAAATTATTAAACATTTATATTAGTCAGTGCCCCCTTAAAACTGGCATTAGGCATTGAAAAATAACTTCTTTTTTGGGCTCAGTGTCTGGTTTTATTTTGTTTATTATTGTTGTTGTTACTATTATTAATATTTTTATTATTATCATTAGAAGTAGTAGTAAATTAGTTTATTTTAAAAAGTCTTACATATATTATATCAGCTATTGGATTCTGCTTTCTTGGTATTGGCCTTTGAGAAAACACCTAATGATTTATAATATAGTATAATATAATATAATGTAATATATATTAGATAAGAAGATAAAAAAAAAGATAATCTGGCTTCATTTAAAAACTGAGGCTGCTATCAGTGTTAATATGTCAAGAGCAGTGTGGCTGATGGCTTATATACACATAATACAATAGCTAATAAATACACAAACTTGCTGCTCAATTTTTACATACAGACACATTTTACTCTGTTTACTGAAAACTGACAAATATTTGAAGCCATTTATTAAGGGTGTAACGATACATTGTTATATCAAGATATTGTGATATAAAAATACGACGATATGTATCGTTGATGTAAACCAGCGGTTCCCAAACTTTTTTTGTCCCAACCAGGTTGGCGCACCCCCAATCCCCACTTTAAAAAAAAAAAAAACGCAACAAAGCTTTGTTTTATCGCCATATAAAACTCATGTGCAAATAACCAGAACATGCATGACAATAACATCAACAAAGTTTCAATATAATGCAACAAAGCTACGCACAAGCTTCCACTTTTAAGAGGACAAGTGACAGACACAGGCTCAGTGACTACGTTTACATGGACAGCAGTAATCCGATATTAATACGATTAAGACAATACTCTGATTTAGGGCTGCACGATTAATTGCACGAGATTGTCATGCGTGTCTCGTCAGTAAAGCCGGTTCTGTGATTAGCGGTAAATGTCCATCACCTGCTTTCAAATGGAGCGGCACTTAATATACAGAGCCGTAGTTCGCGGACAAGCTACGCAATATCGTGTTCATAATCGCAGATGAATCGCTTTCGATTACGAACGCGATATTGCGTAGCTTGTCCGGACACGGCTCTGTAATAAGTGCCGCTCATTTGAAAGCAGGTGATGGACATTTACCGCTAATCACAGAACCGGCTTTACTGACGAGACACGCATGACAAAAGCATGCGATTAATCGTGCAGCCCTACTCTGATTAAGAAAGGTCCATGTAAACAGCGATTGTTTTATTACCTTAATCCGACTAAAGTCATACTCGAAGAAGTTAACACATATCGAATTAAGACAGGTGGAGTATTCCTATTTTAGTCGCATTATTGGAGTGCATTGTAGAAATGTACACACCTTAATCACACTATTAACGTCATGTGGGAGTTTTCGCCACATTTTGCCACAGGACACATAATACACACACGGCAGTGGTCAACCGTTTTGACGGCAAACGAGAGCAAGCGTCAAGCAAGAAGCCACAAATCAAATTCCTCTCACCTCATCTCTCATCCAGTACCTCTGAGTTTGTCGCGGTGGCATGAATAAAAGTTGCCGAATTGAAGTACAGGAGGCCTGTTGCTGGAGAATTTGTATCCACCGTTGTCTATTTACAGAGCCCCACACATGAGAGAGAAAATAAATAGTAGCCTGGGCTAAATCGTGCAAATGATTTACTAATTTGTTCCCTCTATGTATAAATCGAGGGAGCGAATTAGTAAATCATGCACACAATTTATTTATTTATTCTTGCATGTCATGTGCGGGCTTCGTTTTGCACGTATTGCATTGTCAAATAATTAACAGCACTTGAAGCTTTTGTAAGATTAAAAATGAAAACACCCAAAACTGTATATGGCACGAACTGTGTGGTGATGATATGTGAAATAGAGGTCTACAAAAAAGACCCGAGACCCGAGGACCCGGGACCCAACCCCGGGACCCGTACGGGTTCGGGACTATATTTTAAATGGTCAGCCGGGTCCGGGTCGGGTCCTAATCTATTACTTCGGTTCCCGGGTCTGATTAACATTGTGTGTATACCCGAGCCGATTTGATTCGGAGTTCACCCGGCCGTGTTCAGAGTCAGTCAGCGCTGTGCATGTTTTGTAACTTGCAAAGTATGAGCCGGGAAATAAGGTGAAAAAACACAGTGACCCCAGCCATCAGAAGCAGAGCGGGCGGAGTTAATGCAAGCGAACAGTGATCATCGAGTTTTACTATTCCTATCGTGTGCAACAGTAATGCAAACAAACTTCAAATCTCAAGAACTGCTTGTAGCCTTGCACATTCGGATTTAAATAACATAGCCTATTTCAAATCATTAACAAAATATGAACTATCACACGAATGTTTTCTGTGACGCTTAAAGCTTATGTTTCAGGTCGCTCCAGCTAACGCGCATGTCTCATGCGAGCGCACTTTCTTTCTCCTGTTTTTATAATAACATTATGCCGTCTTGTTATATCTAAAGTTTTGGTCAGACTCTGCTCAGAAAGCACAGAAATGACCGCAAATAAGTAATGCTAACGTCAGCGGCCATATGTCACTGAACAAGCAATCGTTATTATAGTTAAAAAGGGCAAACATTCAAAGTTATTTTATTATGTGAGTTGACTCGAGTCTCGAGATACAACGAAATAATGCAAAACTTGCATTTGTCATCGTGACAGCAAGAGAACTTTTAAAGCTGGAATAATGAGTGGATTAAGCATTTCAATCGGCAAGAGAGGAATAACGGATGAACTTTCTTGGCAAGTGCATCACAGTCAGGTACAAGGGAAAAAGCTATAGCCTAATATTAGGTAAGACAACACGTTTTATTTTCGCAACTTGTTTATTGACTTATTAATAGCAATTTGCTGTGGAAAACCTATGTGCCAATCGGGTCCAGACGGGTCCGGTCGGGTTCGGGTCCAGCTTAGACGGGTCCGGGTAGTACATTTATGGCATTTCTCGGTTCTGCACGGGTTCGGGTCCAACTTTCAAAATAATAGTCGGGCCGGGTCGGTTCCGTGTAGCACATTTACGGGTCTCTTCGGGTTCGGGTATGAATTTTTGGACCCATGAAGACCTCTAATGTGAAATACTGTAGAGTACGTCGGACGGCGTGTCGTGGGGACGTAATGACGTTTGCCATTAATCGATCTATGTTCTATAACATGTAAAACGGGAACATGAATGGAATATACTAAAAGCAACTCATGTAAACACTTTAATCATAGTATTGTCTTATTCAGAATAAGGTCAGTAGTTAGATTACTGCTGTCCATGTAAACGCAGTAGCCTAACAGAAAGCACGGTTATATTCAGCCGCGTAAAAGAAACATTGCAGCAATAGGCTATGAATGAAACGAGATGGCACACATATAGCCAAGCCTGCAGTGCGTAGAAGACAGCAGCTGTCGTCTTCTACGTTTCTATCAAAAACTAATAAATTATATTTTTTTTATTTAAAATAAAAGCGATTACAAAGGAAATGTTTACTGTTCATGTTTTTTTTTTTATTGTATGGAAAAATCCCACTTAAAAAACAGGCCGCCATTCATTTTTCCTCTCACGCACCCCCTGGTGGCAGCTCGCGTACCCCTGGGGGTGCGCACACCACACTTTGGGAATCCCTGATGTAAACGATATGATTTGTGATATAGAGTTAATTTTATCCAAGGCTCATCTTACTGTATTTATAAGGTATAATTCACCCCAAAATGTAAATTCTGCCATTTACTCACCCTCATGTCATTTCAAACCTAGAAGATTTTCATTCAACTTCCAAACACAAATGAAGATATTTTTTTATGAAACTTGAGATTTCTCTCCCTCCATTTTAAAGTCCATTCCTCTAAAACTTAAAAGATCCAAAAAAGGTCACAAAGGCATTATAAAAAAATAATTGAGTTATCTAATCCAAATCTAAGTCTTCTGAGGAGACACGATGGCTTTATATGATGAACAGATTTACAACGACGCCCATACTGTGGTAAACGCTGGCGTTCAAATGCTTGCGTGACATGCGAAAACAACATGAGAGTTCAGTATCGCAATTGGCATCGAATTGCGATGAGTGTATCATTACACCCGTATTATTTATTGACAGTCTTGTTAGATTAGGACAAAGTTGAACTACTAAATCTTTCTTTCCCCTTCTAATGTCATGCTGGTTATTGGTCTAGTTTTGGATGGATATCTGGCTGCATCTAAGATTGCATGTTACCCCTGTAATGAGACCTTTATTGAGCCTTTAGGACATCTTTGATAGCTCATGATTTACATCTCACAACCCCTTGGAAGCAGTACCTTGTTTATGACTTTTCTTGTGGCCTCTTCAAAACCTTGTGTGTATTAACTGTGGTCAGAACCTGATGACATATGGAGAAGCGTTTTAATTGCCAAATAAATTCTGCCTTCAGTGGCTTACCTGAGAATAAGTGTGTTATTCACAAATGGGGAAACTCGGCTCAGTTGTTTGTGAGTTAACTGGAAGTTAATAGAAACCAACAACCTTTTAAGCATTAAAATCCACATCTAATAAATGGATATGACATTCCCGAGAGAAAAGATGCTGACGTGCTGCATGAAAATGATTACACTTCAGCCGAGTCAACGATCCTTTCTTTCATTTACTTTCACATGAGGTTTAATCCAGCGTGGCCTGAAAGCACAGCATTTTTCAAAAACTAGCAAAGGCGATTACTTTCTTTTGTGTTGGCCATGTTATTAAACTTGTATACATTGACAAAAGCAGGCTGAGTTTGTGATTAGCGTTTGAATGAATGTTATCGGTCTGTTAGGAGCTGCTTGTTCCATGTACCGTATTTGACGTCATGTCTTTATTCTTTTGTTTTTATGCAAAGCACAGTGACGACAAGGCTAAATGGGTTCATTCATTTTTTTTAATTAATGGCCACGGGCCTCGCTTTCTGCAGTTGTATCACCGGGAAACCCTCATGTGTGTTTTGTAGAGCAACGATAACGACGAACGCCTGCAAGTTGTGAAGCTCCTGGCCAAGATGTTTGGTGCGAAGGATTCAGAGCTCGCTTCACAGAACAAACCTCTCTGGCAGTGCTACCTTGGGAGGTACAGCTCACGCACCACACATCCAATTACCTGATTCTTTCTCTACACAAACTGATAAACATTTCAACAGCAAGACGAAGCTGTACGATTTTTACCATCTGTGTTTCCTTAGGTTTAATGACATCCACGTCCCTGTTCGACTGGAATGTGTGAAGTTTGCCAGCCATTGCTTGATGAACCATCCAGACCTGGCAAAAGATCTCACTGGTACAAACTGTTCCCGAACTAACTTTCACTGATCCTTTTATTTCACAAATGAGCATAAAAGCCAACATGAAGCTGAAATGGAACCCCTTTAATTTAAAACATTTTGCATGATTCATCAGTGCATGTTGTTCCAATGAGGAAAAAAAATGTAAATTAAATCTAATTAAAAAAAAATCCACATCGATCATTTTACAATATATTGAATATATTTAACATATTTTTATATAAAGTTTTATCTATCTAGAGTTTTTATATTTTAATAAATATTTTGAATACACACATGTACGGTGGCCCAGTAGTGCACAACACAACGAAATTAAAAAAGCAAACATAAGTTCACAAACATCGAGCCACAACACCAAGTCGAGCCACAACACAACGGAATAAAGCCACAACACAACGAAATCGAGCCACAACACAACGAAATCGAGCCACAACACAACAGAATCGAGCCACAACACAACGGAATAAAGCCATAACACAACAAAATCGAGCCACAACACAATGAAATCGAGCCACAACACAACGAAATCGAGCCACAACACAACGAAATCGAGCCACAACACAACGAAATCGAGCCACAACACAACAAAATTGAGCCACAACACCACAGAATCGAGCCACAACACCACAGAATCGAGCCACAACACAACGGAATAAAGCCACAACACAACGAAATCGAGCCACAACACAACGAAATCGAGCCACAACACAACGAAATCGAGCCACAACACAACGGAATAAAGCCACAACACAACGGAATAAAGCCACAACACAACGAAATCGAGCCACAACACAACAGAATCGAGCCACAACACAACGGAATAAAGCCATAACACAACAAAATCGAGCCACAACACAATGAAATCGAGCCACACACACGAAACGAGCCACAACACAACAAATCGAGCCACAACACAACGGAATAAGCCATAACACAACAAAATCGAGCCACAACACAACGAAATCGAGCCACAACACAACAAAATTGAGCCACAACACCACAGAATCGAGCCACAACACCACAGAATCGAGCCACAACACAACGGAATAAAGCCACAACACAACGAAATCGAGCCACAACACAACGAAATCGAGCCACAACACAACGAAATCGAGCCACAACACAACGGCATAAAGCCACAACACAACGAAATCGAGCCACAACACAACAGAATCGAGCCACAACACAACGGAATAAAGCCACAACACAACGAAAATGCTCCCGACCACTAGGGGGCTCTCAGAGCTCGGTAAAGTTAGTATTCCTTTCCAATGTTCTATAAAGTCGGCAGCAATATCAATACCACAATTAGTTTTAACAGTATGTAAACATTGTATATCGACACGAAATATTAATTCAATATCACCTATGTGCAAAATAGCTTCATATTTATACTTCTGAATGATTTGACGCGATACCACGGCGCATGATGAAGGGAATGTCTGCCAATCCCACCAAGTGGTTAAAACGTATAATTTGTATTCATTAAAATTACTTTTAACATTTAAAAACAGACATGTTCAAATTCCAAATGTTGTTAATTCCTGTTGGTAAGACTGACAAGCTTTGGAATTTGAATATGTCTGTTTTTAAATGTTAAAAGTAACTTTAATGAATACAAATTATACGTTTTAACCACTTGGTGGAATTGGTGGATGTTCCCTTTATCATGCGCCGTGGTATCGCTTCAAATCATTGACAAGTATAAATATGAAGCTATTGTGAACGTAGTTGATTTTTAATTAATATATCATGTCGCTATACAATGCTTGCATACTTAAAACTAATCATGGTATTGATATCTTTGTAAAACTGTCGACTTTATAGAACAGTGGCAAGGAATAGTAATATTGCAGAGCTCTGAGAGCCCCCAAGTGGTCGGGAGCATTTCCGTTGTGTTGTGGCTTTATTCCGTTGTGTTGTGACTTGATTTCGTTGTGTTGTGAACTTATGTTTGCTTTTTTAATTTCGTTGTGTTGTGGCTTTATTTCGTTGTGTTGCGGCTTTATTCCGTTGTGTTGTGAACTTATGTTTGCTTTTTTAATTTCGTTGTGTTGCGGCTTTATTCCGTTGTGTTGTGGCTTGATTCCGTTGTGTTGTGAACTTATGTTTGCTTTTTTAATTTCGTTGTGTTGTGCACTACTGGGCCACCGTACATATGTGTTTGTATATTTGTTACATTTAATGTCTTTTAAATTTCACTTAAATGTATTGAAATATATTTTATTATATTGAATGCATCACACAATGCAAGGAAAATTATGCAAATGCACATTAAACCAAATTGTGCATGTCATTTTTTTCTTCTGTAGAGTATTTGAAAGTAAGGTCACATGACCCAGAGGAGGCAATTCGACACGACGTCATTGTGTCCATTGTGACTGCTTCCAAAAAGGACCTCTCTCTCGTCAATGATCACCTGCTAAACTTTGTGAGGGAGAGGACTTTAGATAAGCGGGTAAGTGCCAGGCTGTCTTTATGCTTGTTTGTTTGCTGTCTCCTAAACATTCTTTATTAGTGCTGCAGTCATTTTATTTCATGCATAATATCCGAGGGCCTTTTCTCCCATTAGTACCCCAAATGAACCAGAGACTTTGACATCACTGCATTCAGGGCAGAGCCGGGACTGGAATACATTAGCTTCTTGTTTCTTTCCAGACACACTCCATTTCTTCCCCCTATAATTTAATCAGCAGTCTCCTTTAGCCACCCGAGCTGGAGGGGACCGAATGATATAAATTGGACTATAACTCACATATAACCATTCCTCAGCCTTTTCAAAATGCTTTCAGGGAGGAATTTAATTGAAGAGCCCTCTGTGTTCCTGGACAAATGACACCGCAGTAGTCAAGGCGTATCTCCATCACATCCTATTACACCTCGTTTACTTCTGTAGCTTGCCATACATAAACTGTGGCTTTATGCAGGAACGGTAATATCAGGCTGTTCAGCTTCAGCTGTGGCTAAATGGATGTTTTGTCACTTTTATGTCTTGGTAAAACCTCAAAAGCAGTCATTTCTCTGACATATTCATGCAGAGGCAAAATGTGACTAGATTAAATATGATTTCTGTTTGTTAATGCATTTATTTTTACTGTTTTACTGTAAACCTGTTCCAAAATGTAGTAAGCTGTTCACCAAGGCAACATTTTGTAATCATAATTGGCATGCTAGAGATGCTTTATGAATTCCAGATGGTTTCGATAGTTTGGGGTCAATAAGTGTTTTTGATGGATGATAAATGATGTTTCACCAAATCAGCATATTAGAATGATTTCTGAAGGATGATGTGACACTGAAAGACTGGAGTAATGAGTAATTTGCCATCACGGGAATAAATTACATTTTAAAATGTATATTAAAAAAAAAAACACTTAATTTTATTTTAATAGTTATATTTAACAATATTGCTGTTTTTACTGTATTTTTGGTCAAATGAATGCAGCCTTAGACTTCTTTTAAAACATTTTTTTACAGACCCTAAACTCTTGAATGGTAGTGTTGTATGTTTTATTTACTATGGAAAATATGTATTCTGCCTTAAATGGGCTACTTGACCAAGGTGTTTTTATTTCTGTTGGCTCTAAGGGTATGATTTTTACACTATAGTAGAATAATCTCACTGAGTAGAGTTTCTCATTGTGTGATATCTTGCAGTGGCGGGTCCGTAAGGAGGCTATGATGGGCCTGGCTCAGATCTATAAGAAGTACTCCTTACAGGCGGAGGCCGGCAAAGAAGGCAGCCAAGCAGATCTCCTGGATCAAAGACAAACTGCTCCACATTTACTACCAGAACAGTATCGACGACCGGTGAGTAAATATAAGCTGGTAGTCTCTTCATATTTGTATGACATCCATGAGTATTTTAAATTCAAGTGAGTTTATATATGTCAGTGGTGAATGCTGCCTCCATTCAATACTTGGCGGTTAAGTCTTAATTTGTTTGGTTCAAATCTTAAAGGGGCTATATGTAGAATTCAGAAACCCTTGTTATTAGCGACACCAGTTACTGATAAGTGAACTGCAACCAGCAACTTATTGCTCGTACTCATGCACATGTAACATACAAGGAGTCTGAACATGATTTGTGGTCCTTATGTACTCACGACAAAGTCCATTTATTTTTGTTCTTTGCTTAAAAGTACTTTAAATCTGCAAAATATCACTGAAGAACTGCGTGCTCTCCATTACATTACCCGTATAGAAAATCCGTCAAAATAAGAGTCTTATACATATTTAAACTTACAAAAAATATGAAAATGTATACAAAAACAAATTAGAAGATTAATCATAATAAAGTCTGTTACAATAAAGGATTAATGTGCATTTAATTTATACAATGAATAATATGCTGTTATTTTACATTCCTTTATTTCCGTACCTGAAAACTATTAAACCTATGTAAAAAGCACAGTTTATTTCATATGTGTCTTTGTTCTGTTGTATTTATGTTGGCCTGTTGAATGTTAAATGGATCTAATCCATGTTCATTAGAAAATATTTAATGATGCAGCAATAAACCTGCCAGTATAATGTAATGCAGGTGTTTTTGAGCATTGCTGATTTAAAGGTCCCGTTTTTCGTGGTTTTTTGAAGCTTTGATTGTGTTTATAGTGTGCAATATAACATGTGTTCATGTTTCGCGTGTAAAAAACCACAGTATTTTTCACATAATTTACTTATCTGTATACCGCTGTTTCCACTGTCATAAAAACGGGCTGATGACTTCCTTGTTCTATGAAGTCCCTCCTTCAGAAATACGTAACGAGTTCTGATTGTGCCAGCGGTTCCTGTGTTGTGATTCGACAGCAGCTTAGCGGAAAGGTCACGCCTCTTACCATAACGTGGAGATGCACGCGCTCAGTGTTATTGTAAACATGTCTTTAATTTTACCCTATCAATTTGAGCTGGAATCAGACCCGGTGATTGGACTGCGGGATGAAAATAACAGCGTTTCGACGACATGGCGACAAACACACTCTACAAACGCAACTCTTGTGTATTCCTGTGGGCGGAGGTTAGTCAAAAAACTGTTTTAGTGACGTCATTAAAGAAGGAAGTAGAGGGATGTAGTCAGGGCTTGACATTAACTTTTTTGCTCACCAGCCACTGTGGCTAGTGGTTTTCCAAAGTTACTAGCCACTCAGCATTTTCACTGGCCACAATTTTGATGTTGGTAAATTACATTTTATATGATTAAAGTTGACTTTGTTATGCTTAAATTACTTTATTTTGAGTCATTTTACTTGATTTAGAAGATTTAAAACCCTTTCAAACTTTTAAATGCAGATTGACCACCCAAATCAAGACTACATTGATTGTATATCAGCTGGTATGTACAGGTGGGCAAGAGGTGGACAATATGAGCATGGGCTAATATGAGAAATTGTATAAGTTATTTGTGTTAGGCTATATAAAAGAACAAAGAAGCAAATTACAAAAACAATAGTACATTAAAAATAATCTTTTTTTCAGATACACTAGGTTTATTTAACATATAGCCTACATTTATTTAACATCTTTTGTTGTTTGATTAACATTAATGACAGACAGGTAGGCCTGTTTAATTGGGCTGCTGAATGCATGGACGTAACTGACGCATATCCAGTTATTACCCACCTGTTTACGTCCACTTAAGCCATAACCGACTGTATTCACGCGAGATACTCCACACGATGGACATTTAGACATCTGTGTGCACGTGTATTTTACTATTCCGGCGCGAGGAGAACTGATCGTGCCCGCGACAGAGAGAGAGAGCGCACGCGAGAGAGCGCTTTTGTTGTGTGTCATTCAGCGCAATTCCGCCTATCCCTCATTCACTAACTGCACGTAGCCTAAATAACGAACTGTGTTTGTAATTTTGTGCTACGATGATCTTCGACGATAATTTGGCTGTAAACTGAAATTATATTCAACCCGCCAAAGTGGCTAGTGGGAGTGGCTGCCCACAGCTGAAATCTACCCGCATTTGGCGGGTTGGCGGGTGTTAATGTCAAGCCCTGGATGTAGTCCAAACTGGCCGTTCGATGTAGGCGACTTCTGTTAAATAAAATATCTCGCTTGGCATTGAACTTTGAGCTTTAAAATTTTACAGATTTTATTTATACTCTAACAACAACATTACACACTAACTAAAGTTTGAAACATGGGATCACGAAGAACGGGACCTTTAAAACATGGTCAAAATAATTCTATTTTGATGACAAAATTTCAAATAAGAGAGGAAATGACAAGTATCGGAATCGGCCAACAATTGTTTGTTAAAATCGGTATCGGCCCCAAAAAATCCTATCGGTGCATCCCTAGTTTTTATTTCTATAAAATAGCAAAATGACAGTGGGGGCAGTGCCGCGGTGGCCAAGTAAAGTAATCTGTGTACAACGAACACCGTGTAACACCCACTACTGCAGCAAGCCTACTGTAAGAGCTTGTTATAAAACTGAATCTCCTGTATGAAGGAGCTCTGTTAGGTAATTGGATTTTATAAGGTTGTTCAGAAGCTGTTGGAATTTCCACTGTTGGACAGAGGGCTTGAGATGGTGCTGTTTACAGAGAAAGCTCTACGATGGTACTGATGGCATGACACATCGCCTCCTCGACATTAAAAATCCAGTCATGTTTTTAAGGCTTGAGGTGACTTTTAGATGTATTGACAGCCAGTGGGCTTGTTTTTCAAATGAGAACATGGATAAATGACCTCTGAAAGCCATCTGTGATTTGCCTGAAAACAAGAGAACTGTGAAAATCCTCAGCTGAACCTGTGTTGAGTGATTCTGCAGAGCTCCCTGAAGACAGGGCCACTCATAAAGAAAAAACAATGATGTCACCAGACAGACGTTTGCTTGATGCCTGTGTATATAATGAGTTATAAAGCTGTCATGTTGCACATTGTGGGTATTGTAATGTTATACATATTGTAATGTATTATGTCTTTTATATAAATGGGTTTAATCACTGTTGTAATACATTATCAGGGTTTGCACTTTTTTCTTCTGCTGGCCGATTATACTGCCTAAATTATTGATTATACTGCCTTAATAATTATTGGCCTGATACACACAGTACAGTCCAAAAGTTTGGAACCACTAAGATTTTTAATGTTTTTAAAAGAAGTTTCGTCTGCTCACCAAGGCTACATTTATTTAATTAAAAATACAGTAAAAACAGTAATATTGTGAAATATTATTACAATTTAAAATAACTGTTTTCTATTTGAATATATTTCACAAAGTAATTTATTCCTGTGATGCAAAGCTGAATTTTCAGCATCATTACTCCAGTCTTCAGTGTCACATGATCCTTCAGAAATCATTCTAATATGCTGATCTGCTGCTCAAGAAACATTTAATGTGTACAATTGTACAAAATATTTGTGTACAATATTTTTTTTCAGGATTATTTGATGAATAGAAAGTTCAAAAGAACAGTGTTTATCTGAAATCTAATCTTTTGTAACATTATAAATGTCTTTACTGCCACTTTTGATTGATTTAATGCATCCTTGCTGAATAAAAGTATTCATTTCTTTAATTTCTTTTCAAAAAAATAAAAATAAAAATTCGTACTGACCCCAAACTTTTGAACGGTAGTGTATAATGCTACAGAAGCTTTGTATTTCAGATAAATGCTGTTCTTTTGAACTTTCTATTCATCAAGGAATCCTGAAAAAAAAAGTACACAACTGTTTTCAACATTGAAAATAATCATAAATGTTTATTGAGCAGCAAATCAGCATATTAGAATGATTTCTGAAGGATCATGTGACACTGAAGACTGGTGTAACGATACTGAAAATTCAGCTTTGCATCACAGGAATAAATTACTTTGTCAAATATATTTAAATAGTACACAGATATTTTAAATTGTAATATTTCACAATATTACTGTTTTTACTGTATTTTTAATTAAATAAATGTAGCCTTGGTGAGCAGACGAAACTTCTTTTAAAAACATTAAAAATCTTAGTGGTTCCAAACTTTTGGACTGTACTGTGTATATATATTTTTTATATTTGTCTGAAACAAATGTTTGTTTTATTTCTAAATGTTTTTTTTTTTTTTTTCAACAAAATAGTTGTGTATAAATTGTTGTTAATTTTGTTACAGCACTTAAAGGGTTAGTTCACCCAAAAATGAAATTTCTTTCATGAAGTACACACGCTCATGCCGTTCTACACCCGTAAGACCTTCTTTCATCTTTGGAACACAAATTAAGATATTTTTGATGAAATCCAAGAGTTTTTTTTTTGTCCCCCTTAGAAAGCAATACACCTGTCATTCACCTACTTTGTTGGCGCAGTGCAAGTGCTTCCGTGTTTACGTCCGAACACCGGCTCAGTATTGCCCAGCTCCTGCGTCACACGCATGCATCGTTGTGCTCATGCGATGGTGTTGGCCAATACTGAGCTGGCATTGAGCCGTAAACGCAGAAGCGTTGTACTGCCTCAACTGCGTAGGAGACTGACAGGCAAGAGAAGAGATTGTTGAATAAAGTGGTTATTTTTGTTTTGTTTTTGCGCAAAAGAAGTATTCTCGTTGCTTCATAACATTAAAGGTTGAACCACTGTAGTCACGTTAACTATTTTAACAATGTCTTTACTACTTCTCTGGACCTTGAATGACGGTAGTTACGATTAATTAAGATTTTTGCAACTTTGAAAAGTCTCTTATGCTCACCAAAGCTGTGTTTATTTGTTAAAAAATACAGTAAAAACACCAATGTTGTCAGTGTCACATGATCCTTTAGAAATCATTCTAATATGCTGATTTGGTGGTCAAGAAACATTTTATTATTTATAACATGTTATTATTAGGGCTGGGATGTTACACCTATTCTATACTATCACGATACTAGGGTGCCGATACGATATATACTGCGATTTTTAAGAATTACGATTCTACAAGTATTGCGATTCAATATTGCTATGTATTGTGATTTTGGTTTGCTTTTTTAACTCTAGACCATGGGGCAAAGTTGAATGATACACTTGTACATGATGGTGCAGTTCGTATATCTGTAGATGTTTCTCTGTCTGGCATTTTCACTTTCTCGTGTACACTAGAATGAGATATGATGTCATGTAATACTCATTGATACACCACATATCGCCCTCTGCTGAAATAAGAGGTAACTTTCCTCTGCCTTGTCTATAAGCAAGGACTTAAATAAAGCAATTTAATATGAATTAATATCAATTCTGGAATTTTTTCAGGATTCTTTGAATAGAAAGGTCAAAAGAACAGCATTTATTTGAGATATATAAATAATATATATATAATATTAAATTTGTATTAATAAAATATTATTTTATTATTAAATTAAATACAGAGTGCAGAATTATTAGGCAAGTTGATTTTCTGATCATATTTTTTTTCCCAAGCACATTTACCAATTCCAATCCACATCAATCTTAATAACTACTATTAATATTGTTTTTAATCATTTATAAGTGATATATAATTGTTCATGAAGGCTGGAAATGAAAAATGCCTTATATTCAGGTGTGCAGAATTATTAGGCAAGTTTTCTTTTACAGGCAAAATGAGCCAAAAAAAGAGATTTAACTCAGACTGAAAAGTCAAAAATTATTAAATACTCATGAGAAGGACACAATACTAATGCAATACTAGAAATTGCAAAGTTAAAGCATGACCAAGGGACAGCAAAATGCTCATTGGGTCAGCGGGTCAGACAAAAACAGGTGGAAAAGAAAAGACACGTTAATTGCAAAATAATTAAGAATTATGTGTGAAACCATCAGGAACCCTTTAGTCTCCAGCGCCACCATTTTCCAGAACTGCAACCTACCTGGAGTCTCCAGAAGTGCAAGGTCTCAGATCTCAGAGACTTAGGTTAGCTAAAGAATCCTAAAAATGACCCGCACTTGATAAGAATCACAAGCTGAAGTGTTATAAAATACATGAAGACTGGGTTTTTATAGGCCTTATAAACAGACAGCTTGAGAGTGACTCCTGAAGGACCAGCACCACATCCTCTTGTACCACTGTTTGAAGAATTTATCTTCCAGAATCTGGCAGTAAGTTTTGGAAGATCATTTTTAGTCCATCTCTGCAAGACAGACATTTCAGGATAAGAGATGGACTAAAAGTGAACTCAAACACCTACTGCCAGATTCTGGATAAATTCTTCAAACAGTGGTACAAGAGGATGTGGTGCTGGTCCATCAGGAGTCATTCTCAAGCTGTCTGTCTATAAGCCCTATTAAAACCCAGTCTTCATGTATTTTATAACACTTCAGCTTGTGATTCTTATCAAGTGCGGGTCATTTTTTAGGATTCTTTAGCTAACCTAAGTCTCTGAGATCCTAACACCTTGCACTTCTGGAGACTCCAGGTAGGTTGCAGCTCTGGAAAATGGTGGCGCTGGAGACTAAAGGGTTCCTGATGGTTTCACACTTAATTCTTCACCTTAATTCTTAATTATTTTGCAGTTAACATGTGTCTTTTCTTTTCCACCTGTTTTTGTCTGACCCCGCTGACCCAATGAGCATTTTGCTGTCCCTTGGTCATGCTTTAACTTTGCAATTTCTAGTATTGCATTAGTATTGCGTCCTTCTCATGAGTATTTAATAATTTTTGACTTTTCAGTCTGAGTTAAATCTCTTTTTTGGCTCATTTTGCCTGTAAAAGAAAACTTGCCTAATAATTCTGCACACCTGAATATAAGGCATTTTTCATTTCCAGCCTTCATGAACAATTATATATCACTTATAAATGATTAAAAACAATATTAATAGTAGTTATTAAGATTGATGTGGATTGGAATTGGTAAAATGTGCTTGGGAAAAAAATATGATCAGAAAATCAACTTGCCTAATAATTCTGCACTCCCTGTATATCTCAAATATTTATACATCTCAAAAAAAAAAATGTGTGTGTGTGTATATATATATATATATATATATATATATATATATATATATATATATATATATATATATATATATATATATATATATATATATATATATATATATATATATATATATATATATATATATATATATATATATATATATATATATATATATATATATATATATATATATATATATATATATATATATATATATATATATATATATGTATATATATAGTTTGATCAATTTAACATGTCTTTGCTGAATAAAAGTTATAAGTCATTACTTTTTAAATATGCCGCTTAGACATGAAATGAAATGAAATGAAAATGCCTTCAGTGTGTTGTAAGGGGTTAACTGTGACAGTCAGAGAGCTTATATATCACTTATATAAAGACTGAATGAACTGTATCGGCCAATCTTGATGACATGAAATCCGTAGTTGGTATCAGCTGCAAAAATCCTGATCGGAGCATCCCTAGTGACCATAGATTGTCCTTACACTGAACCCAGAATGGAGCCACAGGATAAACTGCAGAGATGGTTGCAGTTTGTGGCTCACAACCTCTTTCACTTCTTTTCAAATCTAAATACGCATGCCGAGTTCATTTGCGGTCATTGTTTGAAACATGAATCGGTATCCCGCCTTGTAATCATTTCTGACCTTGTTGGTGTTTTTGTGCTCTGCAACCAAAGTACTTTTCATTTGCAAGCCTTCATGGTGTGTTGCATGCAGCTTGTTCCGATTATCCATTGGAACTCCTCACTGATGAGCTAGTTTATAATCTTATTGCATTATTAAAGCATGTGCTGACAACTGTGTGCAAATGCAATTTCGTGCTGTGATTGGGTCATCAATATGAGATTTGAGCTCACTTGAATGATGTCTAAGCTCATTTAAATTTGGGTAACAATGTCAAAGAAAACAATGAGCAATTTTAAAGGAATGTAAATTTAAATAAATAAATATCAAATCGCATTTGATTTTTCCACTAGGTTGCTTGTGGAGAGGATCTTTGCCCAATATCTCGTGCCTCACAATCTAGAGACTACAGAGCGAATGAAGTGTCTGTATTACTTGTACGCCACACTGGATGGAAATGCTGTCAAGTAGGTGCAGTAATTCTTGTTTTATTCATCTAAAACGTCTGCTTGCGCAGAAATTGAGTAGCTGATTTTGAACCATGCAACCTGTAAACAACAAAAGTCCCATTCTCTTAAATATTATTTTATTTACAAATTTCATGTTATGGAAGTAAAATCGTTTCATGTTGTTTTTAATAAAAAAAAATGGTTTTATACAGTGATTATGGGTCTGAAAAGAGTTTATTGGACCTATAAAGATGCATTTGCAGACATGGAATGTTGATTGTGGTTGTTGTGGTCCATCTCTCCTTTAGAGCTCTGAATGAAATGTGGAAGTGTCAGAACATGCTGAGACACCATGTCAAAGATCTTCTGGATCTTGTAAAACAGCCAAAAGTTGGTTTTTCCTCTCACAGTTGTTTCATTTTGGTTATAGCTTTTCTGATTTCTCTGTATTATATGTTGTACTTCTGTTGGAACATTCTTGAATAGTTTTTTCTTTATTCCCCTAGTCTGACTCTTACAACAAGGCCGTGTTCTCAAAGGTCATGGTTATCACAAGTAAGTCGTGTTTGTTCACTGCAGTGCTGTTAGATTAATCTCCTGTCAAATACAATTAGCTTTTTGTGTAAAAAAAACATGCTGAGGGAGAAACATCTCTCCATCTCTGTGTTAAAGGAAACCTGCCAGACCCGGGCAAGACGCAGGACTTTGTGAAGAAGCTCGCTCAGGTTCTTGAGGAGGACGAGAAGATCAGAAAGCAGCTGGAGACTCTCGTGAGCCCATCCTGCTCGTGTAAGCAGGCCGAGGTCTGCGTGGTAAGAACCGTATTGCTTCACCTCGAAGAAAAATCCTGTTTTTAACCTTTTTGTTTTTTAAGTTGTCTCAGTTTGTGGCTGTGTTTACACTCCACAGAAAGAAATCACCAAAAAACTGGGCAGCCCCAAACAGCCCAGCAACCCTTTCCTAGAGATGGTGAAGTTTTTATTGGAGCGGATAGCACCCGTTCATATCGACACAGAATCTATCAGGTACATTAAGACTTTTAAATACCGGTAATAAATGTAGCATCATTTGCTCACAGTCTCTCTGCTTCCTCTCTTTCTGCAGTGCACTTATCAAACAAGTAAACAAATCTATAGAAGGAACTGCTGATGATGAAGATGAGGGAGTCCCGACCGAGCAAGCGATTAGAGCCGGCCTGGAGCTGCTGAAGGTAAATAAACCTCTAGACCAGGGATGGACAACTCCGGTCCTGGAGGGCCAGTGTCCAGCAGAGTTTAGCTCCAACCCTAATCAAACACACCTGAACCAGCTAATCAAGGTCTTTAGGATTAGTAGAAAGTTATAGGCAAGTGAGTTTTTATCAGGGATGGAGATAAACTCTGCAGGACACTGGCCCTCCAGGACCAGAGTCGAGATTCTATGCCATGATCTCACGATCTCACCATGACGGAGCGTGAGGGTGAAATTAGCATATAATATGCCACCGTAATTGTAAACGTCTGCTCATTCAGCACAAGCTGCAGAGTCGCACACAGTGCAGCAGGAATCACAGTTCACTGATCACGTGACGAGAGTAAGGCGAGATGACTGACAAGACCATGGTGGAGGATTCGTTGTGCAACAGAGCCTAAAGCGTCTAATAAATGTCTTATCTTGTAGAATGTGCACTCAGCACCGCCGCTCCCTTTACACAGAGTATGTGTGATCGCGACTTTGAAAGCGAAAGTAAAACGCGAGCTCCCTGATTCGCTCAAATTAGGCTACATACAATAGCCTGTCTCCCAATATCAGACCTCTCTTAGGCTGCCCTGTGTAGTTGTAACCACCTCTTAGCTCTGGGGGGTATTCCAGAAAGCAGGTTATGTGACATACCTGGGTATGTTTAAGAGTAAGTAAGCGGATAACCTCAACTTTCGGTTCCAAAAACGGAGGTAACTTTTAGGGTATGTAAGTAACCATAGCAACTTGCTCTCTGAACATAACCTGCTCCGGAGCAGGTTATGTTCAAGGGTTAGTTAGCTTAAGAGGAATTTAGATGTGTGTTATATTATCAATATGGTTATATTAATGTATCTAAATTTGTTATATAGTTACAGTTATATACACAATGTTATATTATACAATATATAAATGTTTATTCAGTTCTAATATATGAATTTTATTGTCATAGCACACATGGATCTACTTCTTAATCTTTATAACAGGACATTTTCTATGCTATAATTTCTATAATAAAATACATATCATATATGTGATATTTTATTAAATAATTAGCATCAAACAAACAATATTAAGATTAAAAATTATTGCACAACCACCCAATAGGTGGTGATGTGCACCAAGTAGGTTATGTAAATCGCCATTAAACAAAAGAAGAAGAATGAAGTAGAATGGCGTGCTTTTTCTTAGCGTCTGTTTCCATGGTGAATCATCGATTCGTCGCTCTGTTGAGAATGTCTTGTGTGTTAACCGGGAACATACTCTGGGTTGGCTGAACTTATTCCCGGATGCATTTTTGGAACCAGCATACCTCGAGTAAGCAAGGTTTGGGTTAATCAACCGAGAGTTCAGGGTATATGTGACAGTAAGTTAACCCTGCTTTCTGGAATACACCCCTGGGCTCTGTTTTGGTCTCTGTTTGCACTTTGAATATTGAGAGAGTACTTTGATTATGGTTGCACTTATTGGGCCTCATTCATGAAACTTTCATAAGTATGTGAGTAAATTTGGAGTAATTTGTGCATAAAACGGACCTTCCTGAAAACGCACCCCTACCCACATTGGACTGTCTGTGCTGGTGTTAAATCCCATTAGGACAGAAATGAAACTATGAATTAACAAAAACATCTGGTGGTAACAATACGTAAATGGGTGAATCAAGTTTTGAATCAATTCATTGAAACAGTTTGCACAGATTCATGGTAATGAGTTAAACTTGCCAATACTGTAGCATTTTTACTACTGCATTTTAAATCAGAGACTCGAATCTTATTTGCCCAATAAAATGCCAGTGGACAATATCAATAAGCCTTTAAAGGTGCCCTAGAACTTCTTTTTAAAAGATGTAATATAAGTCTAAGGTGTCCCCTGAATGTGTCTGTGAAGTTTCAGCTCAAAATACCCCATAGATTTTTTTTTTTAATTCATTTTTTAACTGCCTGTTTTGGGGCATCATTAACTATGCACCGATATATAGGTTGTGGCCCTTTAAATTCTCGTGCTCCCCACCCCCGAGCTCGCGCTTGCCTTGAACAGCATAAACACAGTTTATACAGCTAATATAACCCTCAAAATGGATCTTTACAAAGTGTTCGTCATGCATGCATACATCGGATCATGTGAGTATAGTATTTATTTGGATGTATTACATTTGATTCTGAATGAGTTTGAGGCTATGCTGCGTGGCTAAAGCTAACATTACACACTGTTGAAGAGATTTATAAAGAATGAAGTTGTGTTTATGCATTATACAGACTGCAAGTGTTTAATAATGAAAATAGCGACGGCTCTTGTCTCCGTGAATACAGTAAGAAACGATGGTAACTTTAACCACATTTAACAGTACATTAGCAACATGCTAACGAAACATTTAGAAAGACAATTTACAAATATCACTAAAAATATCATGTAATCATGGATCATGTCAGTTATTATTGCTCCATCTGCCAGTCTGATGATTCTGCTGTGCACATCCAGACATTCTGCCCTTGTGTTATGCCTTAACATGGGCTGGCATATGCAAATATTGTGGGCGTACATATTAATGATCCCAACTGTTACGTAACAGTCGGTGTTATGTTGAGATTCGCATGTTCTTCGGAGGTCTTTTAAACAAATGAGATTTACATAAGAAGGAGGAAACAATGGAGTTTGAAACTCACTGTATGTCTTTTCCATGTACTGAACTCTTGTTATTCAACTATGCCAATATAAATTCAATATTGAATTCTAGTGCACCTTTAATATACACATTTAACAGAATGTAACCTTTTTACTATAAGTTTGTTGGTATGTGTTCATAGCTGTACTGAAGTGTTTTTACACCTCTCAGGTCCTGTCCTTCACCCACCCTGTGTCGTTCCACTCTGCCGAGACCTTTGAGTCTTTGCTGGGCTGCCTGAGGATGGACGATGAGAAGGTTGCAGAGGCCGCACTGCAGATCTTCAAAAACACTGGCAGCAAACTGGAGGAGAGCTTCCCACACATCAAATCGTAAGTTTAAGTTTGTCTCATGGACTGGGCTGTTCTGAAGGGCGCGTCTGGGTTTGTTTTAGAAGAGTGATGCTGCTTGATTTGTTCCACCAGTTCAGATGTTTTAAACATGCTTATGTTTATTGAAGACCGTTATTTATTTTGTGATTTCTGAGATGCTCTGACACTTTAATGGAAAACCAATTTCTTTTGTGCTGTACAGTCATCCATAAAGTGGACGGTGCTGTTCACTTTGCCTGTTTTACTTCTTTCTGCCCCCTAGAATCCTGTTACCAGTACTGCAGCACAAAGCAAAGAAGGGTCCTCCTCGCCAGGCCAAATATGCCATCCACTGTATCCATGCCATGTTCTCCAACAGAGACACACACTTTGCACAGATATTTGAGGTAAGATTAGTGTCTTAAAAAATATCTGGAATAATGTTTTTGTAATTTTGCTGTTCCTCTGAAATGACTTTCCTTTTCGGCTAACAAAACCGAGACCTTCACATATTTACTTTAAAATTTTACCTGGATGCCTGACATGCTGACCAATTGCTTTCTATCTACCACAGCCTCTGCATAAGAGTCTAGACACAGAGAACATGGAACAGCTCATCACCCCTTTAACGACGCTGGGACACCTGGCCATGCTGGCCCCAGAACAGTTTGCAGCTCCGCTCAAATCTTTAGTGGCCAATTTCATCGTTAAAGACCTGCTAATGAACGACCGGGTAAATGATAGCATTGCACATTACTGTATCTGCAATAAAACCTGAATTTTGATGAGAGGACATAGCAATCAGTGATGCACTGCATAGAAATGCACATTTTTATATCTCTCCTTCTGGTGATGTGTTGCAGTATGCGAGCACTAAAAATTAACTCTTGATTACTTCGTTACTTGATGTATAAACGCCTCTGGATTGCTCCAGTGTAACATGCATTGTGAACCCAAAGTGCTCCTTTCTTTCTTTCTTTCTTTCTTTATATATTATATATTTGGCCAAAAATACACAAATGTTTAATGGTGGGACAGCTCGCTGTAAAAAATCAAACCATTCGGTTCTCCACCCACGGTTCGGCACGTGCTTGCACCGCGGTTCATCCCAAATCTGACTACACATCTATAATATGGTTTGTTGAAAACAATGTGCGAAACAGACAGACGGATTCAGCTAATGTATGTTTCAGTCGATGCATTCTGGTTTCCCAATATGTTACAACAGCAATGATAAAAATTGACAAAACACTCACTCGTTGTAAACAAATGTTCAATGATGGCCGAATGCTCTATGACCAGTCATATACGCTGTCATCACCTGGGTGTTGATAGGGCGTGACGTGAGCGCAGGTGAGACCTGAACATCTCATGTCGCTATCTGTGTTTAAACTAAACCCATTTTAACCTTGCCAATTTAAACATTCATCCGTAGTACGTGAAAGAGAACTCACACACACTGTGAGCAGATTTGTGTGTAACTTTACTCATCCGAAGCGCGTACGTGGAGAGCAGCGTGACAGCGCGCAAATACTCTCGCACAAATTCTTTCAAGTCTTGCACCTAAACGGACAAATTCACAAACAAATTGTCAACATGCCCATCTTAGCGAGTATCCTAACAAACATAGTAGGTTATGTCTTAAGAGAAAAACGAGACAGACAACGTATGTGTATCAGTGTGCTGGATCTTTGAATTATGTCTTAAAGGGAAAGCTGTATAATATTCCTGCTCTGTGTTTTAATGTTAATCAAATGACAAAGCACGAAGAAATCACTCTTTACTGAATAACTTTTGTAACCTCAATGTTTCATCTTTATTTAATTATTCAAAGAAGGTTTTATGAAGTGTTATTTTATATTTGATTAATTTCTGTACCTGAACGCTGTTAGATACCTGAAAAACCTGTAAAGCATTGTTTATTTTATTTGTATCTTAGCTCTCATGTATTTATTTGTGCTGTTTCTTGTATTTAGATTATTTTTTATTTTCTTTATCTTTATTTGACAGTTGTCCTTTTTTTTTTTATTATTATTATTATTTTTTTATTTTTTTATTGAACATAGCACATACCGAACTGTACCGAAACCGAGACACAAACCGAACCGTGAGAAATCTGAACCGTCCCACCCCTAATATATAAATATATATAATAAAAATAAAAAGTAATTAGAAATAAAAAGTAAATAAATTATATTTAAATAAGTAAATAAATTGTAGTAAATATATTTTGGACTTGCAATGTATAATATTCCAATATTATTAACAGTATATTCCAATATCTTAATGCCAATAATAAATATGGCTGCACGATACGAAAAATAACATTGAACTTAAACGCGATTATTGCTTAAACGTGATTTAATCGCAAAGGCTGCGATTTTACTTTATTTTTATTTTTTTTACTATAGCTTATCATATAAGTATGGCTCCAAATGCTAATCCATCTGAAAGCACTGCGAGTTTGAGTCGCATATAATGTACATTTGAAAAAGCAACACGCGTCAAACTTCTTTCCAGACATGAAAAGCGTTCATTAACATCTTGTCCTACAAAAGACAACATTTAATAACATGTTTTTACTCCAACTCACTTCATAACAACAGTTTAGCATCCTTCTGTGAGATGATGTGGCTTCTTACACAGAATAAGGCAGTCGTGTGTTTATTATTCATGTTTAATCAATCAAAGCGTTTAACTCTTCTGTTTATTCAGCTACAGTGATGTGACGCGTGTTATCTTGCGGCAGGGCATGTTTTGAGTTTCTGTGCAAGAGCGCCCTCAGACTTTCAGATGGAGAAGCATTTACTACTGATCACAGAGCTGTACAGCTCTGACAAGCTGTGCATTAAAGGTGCTCTATGTAAGTTTTTGACTGTACTAAAGCATAAAAATACCATAATATGTTTGCACATATTTCTTAAACATGCTAAGTTCACATACTCGTTTCTCTTAAAACCATTGCTATAGCCAGTTATTTTACTTTGAAATGTGCGTTCCGTGTCGGAATTTCTGTTTTTGTTTTGGTCTTTGCAAGACCACACATTGCCCATTTACCCAATAGCATTTCACCACCCCGGGTTGCCAGTTGGCGGAAAACACATGGAGCAAATTGCAGCCATGGAAGCCAGTGAACAAACTGGGTCAGAGGTCGCAGATTCTACCCGACCTAAAAAGCCTCATCATCCATCTAAAAATCTCTATGAACGGGAGCATATTAAAATGCGATATCAACTCATCATAACTTAATAAATCAATAAATCGACTAATTATCTTACACTGTGTAAAGATCATTGCACACTGAGTCCGAAATTCGCATGCGAAACTTTCGCACGTTAAAAAATAAATTCGACCTCACGTTATGTCAATCGGATTTGCACACTGCCTCCGAAACTTTCGTCCGTCAAAAAAATATTCGGATCAGGTTCGATTTTCTGCGTTTTTCGCATCCGTGGTACGCATTTTGAGAGACGTTTTGACAATTCAGAGCCACCGTACACGAACGCAAAAATCCAGAATGCTATCTGACAAGTTGATCCACGTCGTCTACAGCACAAAACAGCAGCAATGAATGACATACAATGTGAGGAATACAAAGAGACCGAATATAAAGACAGATTGTGCCAGTAGTAAAGCATCAAACAGAGCCACTGACATCCTGAAGTAATCTTTGAAACGCTCGGGATAATCACGCAGCTCCTTGATGAGGTGAACTCTCCTTTCTCTCTATGCAATCTCGGGATTGAATGGACCCAATATTTCCTCTTTCTTTTTCTCCTTCTAAGAAGAGAGGAGACACTCGTGCTCACTGCTGCTTGAAGACTTCATTTTTTTTTTTTCTTCTTTTTTTTTTTTCTGTTGCGTGTCTTTAGACTGGCATCCCGTGTGAGCATCGAGTCTGCCAGTACCCATTTCAACCACTAGCTATTGAAAATATTTCACTGTTATTAACAATACATTCCAATGTCTTAATGCCAAAAATAATAAATAGAACATTCATACGATTAAAATATAATTAAAAAATTATTAAATGTTAATATTTGTTCATAAAGCCTCAAAGGAAGTATACAAAATAATGACTTTGTTCTTAAGGTCAGTTTGAACGTGTACTAACATGACATTAGACATTAAATCACCATTATTAGTATAATGATTAATCATCAGCCAAGGTTTCATGATCGTGACAGCCCTGCTGATAATGAATATCGTAGCTGGTCGAGAGAACGGCATTAAATATGCATGTGTTGTTTATTTGCCTGTAGCATGAACTAATTTAGACTTATTGAATTAATGTGATTTTATGGGGATGTGCTTGCTTAAGGCTTAAATCATCCCAGTATAATTATGAGGGTAAATGGCTAAGAAAGTTCAGAATGTATCAAACAGATGAGATCCCGTTTACTGATCTCATTTGATTGACCTTGTGGGCACAGTTTCATTTTGCAGTGGTTTTAAATAAAGTTTTGTGCTTTAATACACATAGACGTGTGACACGTCATTTGTCTCCTCGCCTCTATTACAAGAAGCGTGCTTATTTTTAGTTGTAACCTTGTTAACAAACTTTCAGACCAAGCAATAAAGGATTCTCCTCACTCTCGGGTTTTTGAGGCATCTGATACTGATCTAGATTTTCTGTTTGCTGCAAAGATTCCTGGCAAGAAAACCACCAAGCTGTGGGTCCCAGATGATGAAGTCTCTCCTGAAACATTGGCTAAGGTGAGACACTCAGTAAATAAATCACAACTTCAACTAAGATTTGTCTTTTGCCATTTATTATTCATTTTTATTGAAGAAAGTACCAGAGTGATTCACATCTCAGCCTGTATTGCATTGATTCCCAACCGATATGGCTAGACAGGTTCTTTTTTCTGTTATTTTTTTTTTTTTTTTCTCTTTGTAAATAAATGACACCTGAACTTGCAGCCACAGGAGATGATGCTAGCGAGTAAAGTAAGAGTTCAATGTTCCTCTGTCTCTGTTTCGTTTCAGATTCAGGGTCTGAAACTGATGGTCAGGTGGCTGCTTGGCGTGAAGAACAACCAGAGTAAATCTGGCAACTCCACTCTGAGAATGCTGACGGCTATTCTGAGCAGCGATGGCGATCTGACGGAGCAGGGCAAGATGGGGTGAGTGGCACTTTGAACCAAACACACATGCCCTAAAGGCATAGTTCCAAATCCTTCAATAGTGACTATTGTGAGCTGTAGTGTAAAAAGAAAATAAATGATTTTCATGATTTTTAAGAGCCCTCAAAAACAGAGCATTTACATCAGACAAATAAACTACTGTTCAAAAGTTTGTAAAGATCCGAAAGATAATCTTGTGGTCACCAAGGCTGCATTTATTTGATCAAAATACAGTAATATTGTGAAATTATTAGAATATAAAATAACTGTAATCATTCAAATGTGTTGATTTTGGGCTCTAGAAACTTTTATCAGTGTTAAAAGAATTTTTTTTATGCAAAACTATTAGTGTTGTCACGGTACCAAAATTCCAGTAGTCGTTACCGATACCATGAAAATTTTACGGTTCTCGGTACCAATTTCGGTACCACAGCAAAATCTGTTGGAACTATTTTACCATTTTATATAGCCTATTTTAAAAACATTAAATATGATTTGTGTGTATAATATTGGCTACCTCAATGAAATAAATTTTGAAATATAAAAAAAATAAATAAATGCTCAAACATCCATTTTGTTCTGTTGAAAAAAACAGCATATGCTGGTAAGGTAGGTTTTGAAGCTGGTATGCTGGTTTGAGCTGGTTTATGATGGTCAAGTGCTGGTCCATGCTGGTCCTGAGCTGGTTCATTCTGCTCCAAAACTGGACCATGCTGGTCCTAAGCTGGTCCTGGGCCAGCATGGACCAGCATAGGGCCAGCATAAACCAGCTCAAACCAGCATACCAGCTTCAAAACCAACCAGCATATGCTGGGTTTTTTTCAACAGGGGTAACAGACGTGCGTGTTTATTTGAGCTATTCCATCAGTGAAACAACACACTACAGCCTGTAAAACTATATGAAATAAATATCGGTTAATAATGGTAACCTAAATAATAAGAAAATTAAATATTATTTAAAAAAAATATTCGTTTTTTATTTCCGCTCAAAGATGCGTCATATAGCCAAAGTCCCGTTATTAGTCTTTGATAAAGCCTACCTGCTCTGCGCTATGAGAGGGATAGGGACACGAGCAGGAAAGAGACCATTTCTCTTTAATATCTTCGTTATATCCTGATGTTACAAGCAACTGACACTTGTTGTAAAAGGTCTGAAGAGCGAGTTTTATCCTCCGCAGGGGCAAGACATTCAGGCTATGTTTGATTTAGCGCTGTCAGAGAAAACGGAAGTAAAAATCATCAGCGTGTGTGAGAGACGCGCTATACAAATAAACTTGACGTGCCTTATAAAGTCTAATAACAAGCACAAACTCTGTTAAATAGAAACTGACGTGCAAGCAAAAAGGTTTCTGTCCTGCGGTGTTTTTTTCTACTTTACCACAGTAAATAATGCGAATAGCCTATAATAGGCCTAAATGCGAACGAAAGAAACGTTATAATCCCCTGCGTGAGTGAAGATTTGGGAAAAGAAACAGATTCCATGTTCAGTGGAATAACTAATGGAATATTGTTAAATTCTCTGCTAATCAGGTGACCAGATCGCGATTCGGAAAACAGAATACATAGATTAAATGTATGGACTCGCGTGCCTCTCATTCGGCACGAACCAAAATGTTTCCATGGCTGCGATGTCACATTTCATTTCTAACCTATTATTTCTTTTGTAAACAAAGTTTTGTGCTTCACTCTTGTCATATTCAAGTAAATACTGGCACAGCCCTATCAGTGGGTACCAAATATCGGGTATATTCTCGGTACTACCGGTACTACAAAAATGCTGGTATTGTCACATTTTCAAAATTTCAGTACCGACTTAGTACCGAAGTACCGGTACTTTTGACAACACTACAAACTATTATACATTTTTCAGCATTATTTAGTGAATAGAAAAACCACATTTGTTTGAAATAGAAAAATTTTGTACATTTATAAGTTTCTTTACTGTCACTTTTGATCAGTTGACCCTTTGCTGGGAGTTTGATTGATGGGACAATCTAACCAATCATAATCGAAACCTCCGTTATTTTCGACAAAGCAGTCAGGGGATTTAGTAGATTAACGTTGGTGGACTTGAACTTGAAAAATGGTGTGTACTGACATCTTTCCGCAGTTGAAACAACATTTCTTCTGATGTTCATTCATGTTTTTTTGATGCTATAAATGAACTAGTAGGAAGAGATGAACGGTTCATGAGCCGCTTGAACTGAGGCGCTAAAGCGATCTGTCACAACACATTAAAGAGCCACAAAATAGTAGTTGTTTAAACTTCTTTAAAAATTACAAAATTTGAGACTTTCATATCAAAAGTAACTTGCTCTGTCTTGTCTGTCAACGTGTTGTTAGTGTCCTCTTTGATCCGCGATGTATATTTTTAACTGTGTAAGAACTTGATGTGTGGCGTGAGAATGACATGGCTTGTCGGACATAGCAACAGTTACTAAAGAGGGCGGGTATTTGTGAACGGTCAAGTGAATACATTCTTTCTGAATAAAAGTATTGAAGGATTAGTTCACCCAAAAATGAAAATTATCCCATAATTTACTCACCCTCAAGCCTCCTTTGGTGTATATGACTTTCTTCTTTCAGCCAAACACAGTCATAGTTAAAGTAAAAAAAATTCTGGCTCTTCCAAGCTTTATAATGGGAGTGAATAGTAACTGAGATTTTGAATCCCAAAAAAGTACATCCATCCATCATAAAAGTAATCCATACGATTCCAGGGGGTTAATAAAGGCCTTCTGAAATGAAGCGATGTGTTTTTGTAAGAAAAATATCCATATTTAAAACTTTTTAAACTAGAATCACTGGCTTCCGTATGAGAATCAATTTCAGCAGAAGAGTGAACTTTGACCCAACGCATGACGTATTGTCAAACACGGAAGCACAGAGGATGGATCAAAACAAGAGAAATGTCAGAGGAGTGCAAGAGGCGTCTATTATGCCGGAACTCAACTCTCTCATGAATGTGCAGATGGATGTTACTAGAAGCTAGTGATTATGGTCTATAAATATGGATATTTTTCTTAAAAAAAAAACGCATCACTTCACTTCAGAAGGCCTTTATTAACCCCCTGGAGCCATATGGCTTTTATGATGGATGTGCTTTTTTGGGATTCAAAGTCTCAGTTATTATTCACTCCCATTATAAAGCTTAGAAGAGCCAGAATATTTTTTTTAATATAACTGTCCGAAAGAAGAAAGTCATATACAACAAGGGTGGCTTTAGGGTGAGTAAATTACGGGATAATTTTAATTTTGGGTGAACTAACCCTTTTTTTTACTGACCCAAAACTTTTGAACAGTGGTGTATATAAAATCATAAAAATGTAAAATTTATAGTTTTATATAATTAAATAAGTAATTTTAATATTCATTACACTTTTTTCACACATGAATTAGGGTTTTTTCTAGTCTTTCTACTTTCATTATAATATTATAATAGGAAACTCCAGCATCGCCATAAATTTATGAACACTTTTGCTGGAAAATGATGACATACATGGTAAAACATTACTGATGCTTTTATTTGTATGTTGTGATATGGGAGTGATTTTTATGTGCTGACTTTCTGTGTGTGGGTGTGCAGAAAGCCGGACATGTCTCGTCTGCGGCTGGCAGCCGGCTGTGCGATTCTTCGTCTTGCTCAGGAGCCATGTTACCATGAGATCATCACCCTGGAGCAGTACCAGCTCTGCGCCCTCGTCATCAATGTAAGACCCATCACCGGCTCTTTATCTGACTGCATGTTGGCCTGATGGAATTATCTCTTTAAAAAAAAAAAAAACAAAGATCATAACATTGTTTTAATGGGTTGCTCTGACTAACAGGCTTGTTGGTTTTGTAGTGATTCGCTGTATTCCATCACCTGTCACGCTTTGAAATCTTATCTGATGTTCACATTATGACCAGCATATCTTTGAGGAATCCTCACTTAACTGTTGGCTTCAGTGCCCTTGATTAAATCTCTTGAAAAGGGAAAAAAATAAAAATAAAAAATAGGGTGGGAATTAACTGGATTGTTGAAAATGGGCTTTTCAAATTAAAATGGAGCCAGACCAAATGTATGTTTGCAAAACCAATGCTTAATCAGACTGTGCAGGCTGTTGGATAATTTTAACTGACAGCCAAAAAGTGACATCAGAAGAAAAATAAAGTGGGTTCAGAGGAAGAAACAGATCAGTCTTTCACAGTAAGTCTAAATATGTGCGTTAAAGGGATAGTTCACCCAAAAATGAAAATTCTGTCATCATTTACTCAACCTCAAGTTGTTCCAAACCTTTATAAATTTCTTTGTTCTGAACACAAAGGAAGATATTTTGAAGAACGTTGTAACCAGGCCACTTTGGGGCACCATTGACTTCCATAGTAGGAAAAAAAAAACTACTATGGAAGTCAATGGTGCCCCAGAACTGTTCAGTTTAACACATTCTTCAAAATATCTTCCTTTGTGTTCAACAGAACAAAGAAAATTATACAGATTTTGAACAGCTTGGGGGTGAGTAAATGATGACAGAATTTAAATTTTTGGGTGAACTATCCCTTTAAGAAATTAAATGGGGTCCATTTTGATTTCACGTTGATCTGTACAGGAAACAAAAACGTTGTAGGTTCAAACCATGCAGGTTTGGACAGCTTTGCGAAAACCTGATGGTGGCACTTAACCTTGGGTCACTCCAGGGTTATTGTTCCTGGAGTGTTTTGTAAACCGTTGATCAAAAGCATCAGCTAAATGACTCATTAGGAACTAATGAGTCCTCTTGTCTTTTTCAGGACGAGTGCTACCAGGTGCGACAGGCCTTCGCCCAGAAGCTGCACAAAGGTCTGTGCAGATTGCGTCTGCCACTGGAGTACCTGGCCGTGTTCACGTTGTGTGCCAAAGACCCGGTGAAGGAGCGCAGGGCGCATGCCCGTCAGTGCCTGGTCAAAAACATCAACTTGCGCAGGGAATACCTGAAACAGCATGCAGCAGTCAGTGGTAAGGAGAGTTTGTCTAAATCTTGCTCTAAAGGCAAGGGCTAGAATCGAGAACCGATTCTTATTCATTATCACTTATTTGGTTCATTTAGGTTTAATTAGGTGTTTGTTTAATACAGAGATACTGTAAGTAAATGGTTTCTATAATGTTGATGGGAGTTGACAACACATCTTTCTGTTATGTTACATGCAATAACAAACATACAGCACCACTGATCAGTCAGTTTTTCCAACAAATGACTCTTCCGAGTTGGTTCTTTTAATGAATCTGTACAAAAAGATTAATTCCTGCCCAGTTTGAGCTACTTGCATTTCTATTTGATTTTAGAGTCACAATCTGACTCCAAAATGATTTTCAAAATAATTTACTTTTTCTTTTGTTTTTTTTAGTAGTAGTAGTAGTAGTAGTAGTAGTAGTAGTAGTAGGCAGTTTTTGATTGAAGTGTGCTGTTTATTACCTTGTTTTCAGTTGAAGTTTATATAGACTTTAAATGAATCAATACAAAAAGATTCATTCTCATCAAACTCAAGCCACTACTGCATTATAGGGATGGAAATCTTTAGGCACCTCACGATTCATTTAGATTTGATTCAGGTAGCCATTCCAAAATGATTCTCATTGCATCTTAATCTCTTCAGCAACATCATTTATTAATTATTAATGTAAAAATTGCTTTTTGGGGGGGGTTGATCCACCTTCCAAAAAGAATTACAATGAATAAATCGGTTTAAGATATGAATGGTTATTTGCGGTGAGAGTACTTTTAAATACTAAAGAATCATTCAGGAATCAGAAGCAGAATCAAATTCCCTATTAAATTGTGCTAGTGATCTTAATGAGTTAATATTCATGCTTTCAGCACAGTGAAATGTTTAGATTCTCAGCTGAACTGTTCATCAGGGTCATTATGCAGAAGATGCTGTTGTTAGGTCTGTCCTGTCAGGTGGATTTGTCGGTTTCTTCTGTTGCTTTTGGAATGAATTCATTGCACGTCAGCGTTTTTTGATTTGTTAGTTTCAGACCCTTGGAGAATGGGAACCTTTTCCAATTTTGATTCATATTTATGAACCACAGTACAAACCTATGCTATTGTAAAATATTGTGGGCCCTGGAAAGTGCCCAGGATTTTATAACTCACATTATCATAATGTGTGTGTGTGTGTGTGTGTGTGTGCTGCAGAGAAGCTGATATCACTCCTGCCGGAGTATGTGGTGCCATATGCAATTCACCTTTTGGTCCACGACCCAGACTACGTGAAAGTCCAGGACATTGAGCAGCTCAAAGACATCAAAGAGTGAGTCCACACGAGCTCCATTGGCTTCTCTTCCATCTTTAATCGGAGAATGTTTATCTCTTCATTAGGTTGTTATTTCATGCTCTGATAATGTCATATGCATAATTTGGATGAGATATTCTTTACCAATATGTTACTCTTCAAATTTTCATAAACAGTGCAGAAAATGTGCAGTTTGTTAGATGTTTGGCTGGCTGCCGAAAACACTGATAAATGGTGTTCCAGAGCTGCCATCTGCCTTTAATCTTGAAAATGATGTTTCTCTCTCCCTTCCTCTCTCTCTCATATCTTTTCCTTCAGGGCTTTATGGTTTGTTTTGGAAATCCTAATGGCCAAAAATGAAAACAACAGCCATGCGTTTATCAGGAAAATGGTGGAAAACATAAAACAGACAAAAGATGGACAGTGTCCGGACGATGCCAAGATTAATGAGGTTCGTCTTGTTTCAGGGATGCTTTGCTTTTCTCATGGCTATTCAAAGGTTGTTCTAACAGGGAAAATCTTGGAAATTCCTTGGAAATATCAAGGAATTTTTAAATATAAATGATTTTCAGAACTGGCCATTCATGAAGTACTAACAAAACATGTAAATGTCTAACAGTCATCAGTAGATAGAGATCAGTCTATCTATTTAAAAGTTTATTTTTGACATTTCTACACTGAGAATAGTCATCTAAATGAATCATTAAAGATTGGAAAATATGCATGTAAATATTTATTTATTTATTTTTTATTTTTTTGCAAGGATGCATTAAATTGATTCAATTTCTTTTGAACTTTCTATTCATCAAAGTTTCCTGGGAAAAAAAAAAATTTGTTTAGTTTTCCACAAAAAAAAATATTAAACAGCACAACTGTTGGAGCAGCAAATCAGCGTATTAGAATGATTTCTGAAGGATCATGTGACACTGAAGACTGGAGTGATGATGCTGAAAATACAGCTTTGCCATCACAAGAATAAATTACATTTTAAATGACATTTTAAAATATATTAGAATATAAAATATTTCACAATATTTCTCTTTTTACTGTATTTTTGAAATAATTACAGCCTTCTTTCAAAAACATTTTAAAACTGACCCCAAACTTTTAAAAGGTAAACATAAAGGACTGGAAGTAATTTACATGCATTGTTAAAAAGTTGTTGGAACCTTGTTTTTAATTTACAATACATTGTACTGCTGTTGACTTCTGGTAGTATCCATTGACATTTTTGTAAGACAATATTTAGCATCTTTGTGCTCTGTAAACATGATTATTTATAAATGTCAGGGTGGGCGATATGACCAGAATCTTATCAGTATAGAAGTAATTTTATTTCACAATAATGGTATATATCACTATATAGTTATTTTTTATTTTAAATAAGGTTTTTATGAAATCAGAATTTTGAGATTTCATCATTCCTCTCGCCAATTTGAATGTTCAAGCCCAGTAAGGCAGCAAAAAGAACCTTAGTACTTTAGTACAAAAAGAACTGTTTAGACAGTGCACGTAAATACAGAAATGAGTTCTTTCACTGCTTATTGTGCTTCAATGGTTTAAAATCACTTGTTCTTAAACAGCAAATGATCTTAAAGCCGTGCAAATGATTCTTTCATGACTCTGCAGCATGGCAGCATTGAGACGATAGTCTAAAATCTCTACTGGTTGACACATTTCTACCGGTTTTGTCTACCGGTATATCGCCCACGCCTATATAAATGTATTTATTTACACTGTTCTCAATTCTCTCTCTCCTCTCTAGAAACTGTACACAGTGTGCGATGTAGCCATGAACATCGTCATCTCCAAGAGCACCACATACAGTCTAGAGTCGCCTAAAGATCCTGTACTGCCTGCACGCTACTTCACACAACCTGACAAGGTGCTTAACCTTAGTTTTAGAAGTATCAGGGATTTTTAGGGGAGGGGGGGATTACGGGAATTTTTTTGCTGAAAAAGGGATAGGAAAGTGAATGAGAGAGCTAGTATGGGATTGTGACTGGATTTGAACCCGTATCTCCCATAAACAGCAGCTCTTTATTTATGTATCATGGAAACTATACGTTTCTACCCTGGAAAAGTCAGAAATTTATGAAATCTTAAAGAGTAATTGAAATTTCTGTACTAGTGTATATAAAATTTTCTTAAGCCCAGCCCTAAAAATAATTCTTTGAATGCAGTCTCAGAAATAAAATAAAATAAATGTAACACATTTATCTAGTCAGAAGTCATAGAAGTTGATGGGTCAGCAGGTGTGGAAGCCCTGCTGCTGGTACAAACTTTAAATCGGTTTGCAAGTTGAATCAGATGTCTGTTCAAATTGATTTTTCTCCCACTCGATGACTTTGTATTTCAATGTCCTTGCTGCCTTTCAGAATTTCAGTAACACGAAAAACTATCTGCCTCCCGAGATGAAATCGTTCTTCACTCCAGGAAAGGTACATATTTGCCTTTTATTCTGTGCTTTTAACCTTCATCAGTCCAATAGGACTGTGAGATTGACTGCCTGATTCTCTTTGCAGCCTAAGGCAGCAAACGTGCTGGGCGCCGTGAACAAACCTCTGTCCGCCACAGGAAAACTGCAGACCAAACTCTCACGCATGGAGACCATCAGCAACGCCAGCAGCAACTCCAACCCCAGCTCCCCCGGCCGCAGTAAAGGACGGTTAGTGTCACAAACGCACAAACATGTGAGATAACTGATATACAGTACTGTTCAAAAGTTTGGGATAAGAAAGATTTTTTTACTTTCTTAAAATTCAATTTATAATCAGCAAGGATGCATTAAATTTACTAAAAGTGACAGTAAACACATTTATGTTACAAAAGATTTGTATTTCAAATAAATGCTATTCTTTTGAACTTTCTATTGATCAAAGAAAATTTTCAAGGTTTCCACAAAAATATTAAGCAGCACAACTGTTTTTAACATTAATAATAATAAATGTTTCCTGAGCACAAATCATCAAATCATTCATTTTTAGCAGTTCAGTTCATTCGGATTGTTGTTTTTTATTTAGCAATTCAAGAATAATGGATTCTCCAGTTTACATTTGCATGTAAATTTTACAAAAGAAGTAGTTACATGTTCTTTTTTTTGTAGTAAACAATTTTCTTTTCAAATATACTTTTCATCGCCAAGTTTTTGGGTAGTTACACAAAATTCTACATTATATTTAAAAAGTTTACGAATGTTTTGCAATTTGGTTAAACCAATTAATTAACAACCAACGTAAAGACAGTTTGCTTCGTAATCTGAACTCACTATAGGTTGTAGGGGAAAACACCATGTCACGGCTAGAGATGGCTTTTGCTCTTAATGCTCTGAATGCAAGAAACAACCCATCTGACTGACGATTTTGTAGTTTAGAACATCCTTAAAACTACATATTTGTTGCGTGATCTGTTCAGTAGCATAAATTTGTTCTAGATGTGTCCAGTAAAACCAATGGTGGTGTGCATAAATACACAAGCATTATAAATAACATGTGACACACTTCCTCTCCTAAATCTGTAATATTGTTATAAAATCTGAGCTGCCTGCAGTTTGATCTCAAGCCTCATCTGAATCCATTTTAGACGTTAAACCTAATTTTTTTTATACTGCAAAATCTGGCTGTGGTATTAACATCCTGCTGTGGACTAAACAAGCTCTATTGAAGTCATGGTGCTCGGTAATCATACCGCCTTTCAGCATCCACACGAGTGAAAGCAGGATGGGTAGGCGTGCGGTGGCTGTCTGCAGTCACTCGGTTATTGAATAGGTGTCATTGAGATTCTTTTGAATGGAGTGTTTTATGGATCTGTGTCACGAAGGCACAGTAATTGCTGTTTCCTTTTACCTGTGCTACACTGAAAGAGCACTCTGGGGATGTACTGCTCAGTGGCATTGAGATGACTCATGTCGTCCCTCGAGATTTACAATGGCCAAACTCGTAGGTGTCTTTATAATGTGACCAAGACAAACAGATGAGAAATGCCTTGAAGTTTGTCTTTAATTATTGATTTCTTCACATTCTTTAATTAGTAGCTCATGGCCTTTTACAAGATTTATAAAAAATTCAAAGAGTAACTTGTCTCGCACCGTATGTGCATTACTTTTCTCACCCCAGACTGGACTCGGCTGATGTGGACCACAGCGAGAATGAAGACATTTCAATGAAGAGCCCATCTGAGACAGAAAAGCCCAGCAGGGGGCGCAAGCGAGGCACTGCAGCCAACCAAGACGACAAGGGCCAGGAGCCCAAACCCAAGCGGGGCCGGAAGAAAGCAGCCAACACGAGCACTGATGATGCCTGAGGACCAGTGGGGCGAGGACAGCAGCATGGCAGAGACGACCTATGGAGACCGAAGACGAACAGAACAGCCCACCCAAGAGGGGGCGGCGAGGACGGCCCCCCAAATCAGCAGCCGCAAAGGATGAGACACCCAGCAAGGGCAGGAGGGGTCGCAGGAAGGCTGCTCCACCTGTAGATGAGGAGAATGAAGGAAGAGCAGCAAGAGGAAGAGGAGGAGGATGAGGAGGATGCAGGAAGTGAGAATATGGAGGTGAAGCCCAAAGGCAGGCGAGGACGGAAACCAAGGTGAGTGGCTGCCTATATGCACTTCTATTCTTCTTTATCTTAATAATTAATAATAATATCATATATATGATAAAGTGTCAGTTGCTTTGGAGCAATGGGAGAAGACATGAAGATATTTGATGAGAATCTAAGGTTTATGTAGCCTTCAACCTTATATGGTGAAGGTTTGAACATAAATATTACCAGGTTTTTAATGGTTGCTCCATGAATGTTACAAATCTGTTAGATCTGCATGTAGGCCTGTGCCCCACTGGCGGCAGTGCGCTAAAGCATTTTTTTTTTTGTAAGTGAATGCTGTTTTCCGTGAATATTATGACACGAGTGAAGCACAAAGCTTTGTTTACAAAAGAAATAAGTCGCAACCATGGAAACTTTTGGATTTGTGTTGAATGAGTGCGGTACATGGGCCAATGTATTTAAGCCATTTGTTGGCTTAATATTCTGTTTTGTGATCTGGTCACCCGATTTTCCATTAATTTAACAAAATTCTATGAGTTATTCTACTGAACATAAAAATCTGTTTTTTTCCCCCAAAATCTCTACTCGTGTCTCACTCATTTTCGCAGTGGATTATAAACTTTTCTTTAGTGCTGTCAATTGATTAATAAAAAATTAAAAACGCTTAAGTTTTTATACAGGGAGTGCAGAATTATTAGGCAAGTTGATTTTTTGATCATATTTTTTTTCCAAGTACATTTTACCAATTCCAATCCACATCAATCATAATAACTACTATTAATATTGTTTTTAATCATTTATAAGTGATACATAATTGTTCATGAAGGCTGGAAATGAAAAATGCCTTATATTCAGGTGTGCAGAATTGTGCCAGAATCTGGCAGTAAGGTGTGGGAGTTCACTTTTAGTCCATCTCTTATCCTGAAATGTCCGTCTTGCAGATATGGACTAAAAATGATCTTCTAAAACTTACTGTCAGATTTTGGAAGATGAATTCTTCAAACAGTGGTACAAGAGGATGTGGTGCTGGTCCTTCAAGAGTCACTCTCAATCTGTCTGTCTATAAGGCCTATAAAAACCCAGTCTTAATGTATTTTATAACACTTCAGCTTGTGATTTTTATTAAGAGCGGGTCATTTTTTAGGATTCTTTAGCTAGCCTAAGTCTCTGAGATCCTGACACCTCACACTTCTGGAGACTCCAGGTAGGTTGCAGTTCTGGAAAATGGTGGCGCTGGAGACTAAAGGGTTCCTGATGGTTTCACACTTAATTCTTCACCTTAATTCTTCATTCTTTTGCAGTTAACATGCGTCTTTTCTTTTCCACCTGTTTTTGTATGACCCCGCTGACCCAATGAGCGTTTTGCTGTCCATTGGTCATGCTTTAACTTTGCAATTTCTAGTATTGCATTAGTATTGCGTCCTTCTCATGAGTATTTAATCATTTTTGACTTTTCAGTCTGAGTTAAATCTCTTTTTTGGCTCATTTGGCCTGTAAAAGAAAACCTGCCTAATAATTCTGCACACCTGAATAATAGGCGTTTTTCATTTCCAGCCTTCATGAACTATTATGTATCACTTATAAATGATTAAAAACAATATTAATGGTAGTTATTAAGATTGATGTGGATTGGAATTGGTAAAATGTACTTGGAAAAAAAATATGATCAGAAAATCAACTTGCCTAATAATTCTGCACTCCCTGTATGTTTTGAATATATTTTATAATGTCATAATTTCACAGTTAATCTCCAAATTAAAACAACATAAAGAAACAAAATGAAAGCAGTATATTTTAAATACTTACAAAAAATACATATTTTTATGAATGAAGGTCAGTATCACTGATACTAATACAGCTACTGATGTCTGGATGTAATAGATTTTTCCCCCAATTTTAAACATGAATTATAGCCATTCAACTTTAGTGTAATTGAAAGCTCTCTCTCTCTCTCTCTCTCTCTCTCTCTCTCTCTCTCTCTCTCTATATATATATATATATATATATATATATATATATATATATATATATATATATATATATATATATATATATATATATATATATAGTCCAGTCCAGTCCAGTCCAAAAGTTTGGAACCACTAAGATTTTTAATGTTTTTAAAAGAAGTTTCGTCTGCTCACCAAGGCTACATTTATTTAATTAAAAATACAGTAAAAAACAGTAATATTGTGAAATATTATTACAATTTAAAATAACTGTTTTCTATTTGAATATATTTCACAAAGTAATTTATTCCTGTGATGGCAAAGCTGAATTTTCAGCATCATTACTCCAGTCTTCAGTGTCACATGATCCTTCAGAAATCATTCTAATATGCTGATCTGCTGCTCAAGAAACATTTAATGTGTACAATTGTACAAAATATTTGTGTACAATATTTCTTTTCAGGATTATTTGATGAATAGAAAGTTCAAAAGAACAGTGTTTATCTGAAATCTAATCTTTTGTAACATTATAAATGTCTTTACTGCCACTTTTGATTGATTTAATGCATCCTTGCTGAATAAAAGTATTCATTTCTTTAATTTCTTTTCAAAAAAATAAAAATAAAAATTCTTACTGACCCCAAACTTTTGAACGGTAGTGTATAATGCTACAGAAGCTTTGTATTTCAGATAAATGCTGTTCTTTTGAACTTTCTATTCATCAAGGAATCCTGAAAAAAAAAAAGTACACAACTGTTTTCAACATTGAAAATAATCATAAATGTTTATTGAGCAGCAAATCAGCATATTAGAATGATTTCTGAAGGATCATGTGACACTGAAGACTGGAGTAACGATGCTGAAAATTCAGCTTTGCATCACAGGAATAAATTACTTTGTCAAATATATTTAAATAGTACACTGTTATTTTAAATTGTAATAATATTTCACAATATTACTGTTTTTTACTGTATTTTTAATTAAATAAATGTAGCCTTGGTGAGCAGACAAAACTTCTTTTAAAAACATTAAAAATCTTAGTGGTTCCAAACTTTTGGACTGTACTGTGTGTATGTATATGTTTTTTTTTTTTTTTTTACGTTTATTAGGCTTTAAAAACAACTTTTAATTTAAGTGAACTTAGAACAATCCTCACATAAACCCATAATAAATGTCATATTTACCTGTGCCTTTCCTACAGATAGGAAAAAATGCAGAAATTGAATAAAGTTACCAAACAGTCTGCACTGCATAATTTATAGCCTAAATTAAATATAGATAATCATTATTAAAGCTACAAAAGTTCTTTAGTCAAGAGCAGTAATTTTCTCTGTTGCCTTTGTTCTCTCATTATCTTCAATGACAGACGGCATTAATGGTTGCTGTCACTTTAAGAGCTGCCGCTGCTGCACATGACGCGGATCTCACACGCGTCGCACTTTCTCACAGCTCTTTACTTTCATTTTAAGACTTTAACTCGTTCAAGGCTGCTCTTATGAGGATACTCGACAAAACAGTTATTTTTGGCATTACTGTGCGTCGTGTGTGACAGGACATTCACAGACAGCGCATTCTCTTTTTGTCTTTTGGCTGGCTTAAATGGTTTAAAAGGATTTGCATGAATAAGAGTGTGATCATATATTGTAATGCTAGCCAAAGCATGACGGAAAAAACGCATGCTGCGTTAATGGCGTTAATATTTTTAATGCGTTAAACTGGAAAAAAAAAAATTATGTGTGCGTTAATGCGTGAATGTTGACAGCACTACTTTTCTTCCTTTTGTTCACTCTTAATGACTATTCACACCTTTACTGTTTCAATGTAGAAAAAGGCTGTAGGACAGATACCTTTTTACTTGCACATCAAATTCTGTTTAACAGTTTGCGCTTGTTAGACTTCAAGTTTATCAAGTTTACTAGGCACATCCAGTTTATTTGTATAGCACATTTCACACACACCTGTAATTTACTTTTGCTTTCTCTGGCAGCACAACATCAAATATAGCTGAAATGTCTTGCACTTGCAGAAAATAAAATTAGCTCTTCATACCTTTTACAACCAGTGTCAGTTGCTTTGGAACTTTGGGAGAAGACATGAAGATATTAGACAAAAGATGGTCTCTGTCCTGCTTGTGTCCCACATCCCTCTCAATGCGTAGGGCGCTATATATGATCACGCATTTATCTTGGTGGGGATATGTAAAACAGATGTTTTTTTTTATTTATTTATTTAACTTTCTTATATTACAAAAATTGCAATTATTTACGGATATTTATTTTAATGTTTTACAGGCTGTAGTGCGTTTCACTGGAAGTGCTAAAATGAACACTTTCATTACGAAACTTGAGCCTTGTTTGTTTTATGTTATTTTTTTTTTAATGTTTCAAAATATATAATTTAGGTCTACACCCAAGTTATAGAACTAACATTTGAAATAGTAAAAATGTATTTAACAGTTAGAATTAGTACAGAAATTTAATAATCAAATGTAAAAATAAAACTGTATGAAAAAATACTTCACTGTATGTATGAATTAAATATAAATTTATTCTTAATAAAGCTTAAAAAAAATTATTCAGTCAAGAGCAGTACGTTTTTTTTTTTTTTTTTTTTTTTTTTTTTTTTTTTCCTCTTTTGTTTGATTCACATTAATGGCACAGAGCAGCAGTATATTAGGCTGCTGTCACTTTTTTTCGAACCAAACGCATGGATCCATTATACTGATACACATTCGGTTTACACCCAACTAATTACATTCACTAATTACATTCACTTGAGATGCAACCGGCTGTGTTTACATGAATACTCTACACGATGGGCATTTTGACGTAATTGCGTGTGTTCGACCATACAAGATGTGAAAGAGATTTGAATTCATGATCGCATGCTGAGAGATGCAGCTTTCTGTGTGCGCGCTTACGCTGTGTGTCAGCACTACATTATTTTTTTCTTAGCTTATTGTGCTTAATAACATTTAAAATCGAGCATGTCCCAAATTCACAACCGCCTTCTGAGAGGCAGCTTTCTGTGCGCACACTTTGGCAGTGTGTCAGTCATCATGAGCACCACATCGAATGCCTTTTCAGGATATATGACGATTTATAACTTTTTAACATCCAAGCTCATCCCGCTCTTTATATTCTCATTCTTGCATTTCATCACTCTGAAGTGTCAATGCTATATATTTACATACCGCGATATACACAATATACCAAAATCTCTAACAATAGACATTTTATACCATGGAAATGAGAGACTATATATATAACGATCTTTCTTTGCAGAGCGGAGGTATCAGAGGCCGCCAGCGATTCTGTGGAATCCACACCTCAGAAAAGGAGAGGACGACCTCCAAAGTCACAGACAGCAGCTAGGAAAGCCAGGTACACAGACCCAAGTTGCTAAAAGTTCTCGACACTTAGGGGCTGTTTACACAACACCATTTTCAACTAAAAATGTGTTTTGGCCGTGAAAACGGTGACGCTGTGCACATGCGTATTGTGTGTTTAGTCTATCCACTTTTTTTTTTTTTTTTTTTTTTTTTCCAATGCTGAAATAAGGTGTTTTCTGTGAATGTGTGAGACTTCCGAAATATTAGCCGCTATAATGAGAAGAATATCAAAGTGCAGTAAACTGTAAAATAAGGTGGATAGGCACATAGTCTTTATTTACAAAATTGCCAACTATTTGTCAGGCATGAGATATACAGCGCATTAAGTCGTTTGCGTGGATCAGTGTAAAACGGGGATAGTTTTGATGTCGTTGTCATCTGTACAAAGAAAAAACTTTTCAGTTTTTTAGTACATTGTTGTCATGTAAACCTGCCCTTATGGTGCTTTTCCACTGTATGGTACGGTTCAGTACGGCTCAGTTTTTGGTGCTTTTCCACTGCATGGGGCTCTACTCGCTTAAATAGTACCACCTTGGTGGAGGTTCCAAGCAAGCCGTACCAATACTAAATGTGACTTGTAAATTGCAGATCACTGATTGGTCAGAGAGAATCGTCACTACCAGCGTCATTGGATTTGAAACACGAGACACCAAACCCGCTAGATTTAAATAGTCAGTAACAACCACCACAGTATCATTTGTACACAAAACGACTTGCTTTAAAGGTGCTATCTTTTTGTCGACTGAGAAACCAAAGACTGTTAGTGAGTTTTTGAAATGAGCGCATGCGCAAGAACACCCCCCCTCCTTCACAGCTCGTTTCGAGGGAACGCCTCCCAAAACTCGTGCACGAGTATCGGAACACGAGTGTTTACCACCGGCATTCGCTGTGTCGTGTTAGTGGATTCATTATGTCGGACTCACCGCAGGTAACTCATAATCTGCAGTTGTTACTCCTGTCTCCTGACAAAAACATTGCATGCGGCGCCTGTGGAGTGTGGAAAGTTACTGGAGCGCGCAGCCTGCGCTCGTCTCTCACAAGGAACGTCATGGCCAGTGATTGACAAGCCAGAGGGCCAATCGTTTACACGATGATTGCGTAAACGATTGGCTGATGTTTTTAAGGCCCTACCTCGTGCACAGATGATGTATATTAATATTCCTTTCAGTGCACCTAATAAATAGTTCTTTTATCAGTTAGTAAAGACGGTTTCAAGTAATATTGCAAAAATGTATAAAACAAAACATCCTCTGTAGCACCTTTAAACGACTGTCACACAGAACTTGAAAAAATAAATTGCTGTATCGTGGTCAGTAGATGAGGTGCAGACTCGTTGGTGGACGAGGAGCGGATCCACGGCAGTAGAGGCAGCACAACTATAATGATCAGTCTATAATCCCACCCACTTTGAAGCGGCACTAACTGCAATGGAAAAGCAAACCGAAAGTAAAGCGAGCCGTGCCGAGCCGAGCCGAAAAGTACCACGCGGTGGGTCTACATGTGTCTCTAGGTCTGCTTCATGGGTTTTATTTGAGTCATACAATCTATTTCAGTGGTGGGAGATCAAGAGCTGCCACCAACCAGGAAGAGGAGTCTGAAGAGGAGATGGACACAGCCCAACAGAGTGAAGAGGAAGAGGATGAGTCAGTGGACGCTTCACCTAAAGTGAGTTCCCTTTCTCCTCAATTCCCACAGTCATGGAAAGCCCAATTAGCTTATTTAAAAAGTTGTTGAATTGAAATTCATTGTTCAGAAACATTGAAACTTGAGAATATGTACTAATGACACGTTTTATAGGTGCGACGGAAGGTTGGAAGAAGGGACCGAAGATGAGTGCTTACGGAGACAAAATGCAAGATTGATTGGAGATTGCTATACTTAAGGAAAAAGTCCCAAAAAGAGGAATGAACTTCTGGAAAGTTTGGACTTTTTGGAGCCATGCATTTGCTTCAGCTGTATTTTGCCGTCTTTTTCTGCCGTATGCTTCTGCCCCACCTATCCACCATGACTCGTGGTTCGTTTTCCATTGTTACGTGTGCCGACTATGTGATCTTAATCTTATGAGAAAGAAAGTGTAAATAGTTTTTGGGCTCTTACTTTACCCCCACCCAAGGTTAGGGAGGCAACTTGTATAGCTTTTACCTCCAGCTTTAAATATATTGCACCAGCTGATCTGTCCAAGTAAAGGAAAAAAAAAAAAATCTGAAAAACTTTTAGCAGTACTGTATGTGTCCTGTGTGTCTTCTGTATATCATTCTGTACTGTGCTACACAAATAACCATTTTGTAGTTCCTTTTTTTATTTGTTTGTCATTTTATCCTTTCCTTTTTTAACCCTACTCATTTGTGTAATTCTTGTGTGCATATGGTTGTGCATGTGCAAATGTGCCTCTGCAGATAAAAGAAACACTGGTCTGATGATAAATTCATGTATTTGTTACATTTTACAGCCCAGTATTGATTTTATCAGTGTTTGAAACGGGGAGGAGATGGTACAGAGCATTGGTTTTAATATTGGCTGTGTTGGGAAACATTTGAAGATTCTTCCCCCACCACCAAAATCAGTTTTTCAGTCTGCTGAACCAATAAAATATTCTGTATAAATAACTTGCGTATTTGTTTATTGGTAAAGTGTTCATTTAGGCTGGAGTTTTCAAAGTTTTTATGCCACAGACCTCAAAATATTATGATTCCCTTTGAAGAATCCTCTTTCTTAAGTATAAAGGCAGCTATATAAGTATATGCTTTGTATACTGTGAAAAAGATTTAACATTTAATAAAATATCTGGGGATAAAAAATTCTTACAGCACTATTTAAAGGTGGGGTAAGCTATATTTCAAAAGCACTGTTTGGAAGTTAGTCGGGCCGACGCCAACAACAAACGTGTAACCAATCAGCATTAGAGGGTTTAAGACTGTCGAGGGGACAGAACGAACAAGCGGGAGATTTGAAGAAAGACTGCAGAAAGAGATGAAACAATACAAAAGAGCTCAAAAGAATATCACTGGAATGAAGGTTTATGACTGGGCAAGCGCTTTAGACCCACGTTAATATTAGAAAAGCTTTACAGCGCTGGAGAGAGCTGAGCGGGAAGGTCTGAAAACAGACATGGAGGCTGCTTTGATTCTGCTCCACATGTGAGTAACACTGGGTTTGGGTGTCATGATTGTCTGGAGCTGTTGGAGACTAACAACAAACTCTTGTTTGTATTTACTCTTGTCTACTGTACATTAATTTTTTGTGCTTCCTTGTCGTTCGTTCATCATCTGCGATTTATTTTTCGTGAAGCATTATTTTGTTGCGCGTCAGCTGTGATAAACTGACGTCCACTCTCGCATTGTGTGTGTTTAACAGTGGCCAGATAGTGAGAGTTGAGCAGGTAAACCACTGCGCACTGACGACCGCTACAGAATGCGGTGTTAGTGCACTCGGCGAACGGTGCAGGATGGTTAGGATTGGAGGGTGAGTTTTGGAGGCAGAGCAATGAAGAGAGGGGTGTTTGTTTGGGCTGATTTCAAATATCAACAATGTCCAACAGCGTGTTTAAATATGGCTTACCCCACCTTTAATCTCAGATGCAAAACTATGGCTGTCGGTGGAATAAATGAATTATGTTTAATGTCATGTTTTTGACCAGTCTTTAAAGATAACTTTAAAGCGTCTACACCAATAAATGATAACGTTCTGTTCATTAAAAGCACGCTCTGCAGTTTTGTGGTCTGTCGCTTTAAATGCTCGAGCTTTATAAAGGAGGATGAATTCTGATTGTTTTTATCGTTCATCAGCTGAATTTAGAATGATTTTAGAACGTGAACATCTGTCCAGAAGGTCCAGCTAGTCTTGTGTCTTAAAAAATGTTGATTGATGAGATTCAAATAAATGAAGACATCAGAAGGTCGAACAGAATCTACAGGTACAGAGTTGTTCGGCCACTGAAACTTGTATGGCAAAAACTGTATAAATCCGAATGAAATCCATCTTGTTAGATGATTAAATGACTGGATGTAAACCTTGTGCTTTCAACTGCCTTATTGTTGCTCTGTATGTCTGCTTACATATAATTTCAAGTTTTGTGAGCATTTTGTGAGCAAATGAACAGTTAACAGAACATGTTTTTGTAAGAGGTAGCAAAAATTATTTTTCATTCACCCTCTTTGAGTTCACCATCTGCTGACCAGCTGCTGTGTGGCATTTACTTTAAAACTGGAAATCGATTAGATTACATTTAACTGAGCAGCATGTAGCCTGTTCTGTACTATTATAACAGCTTTGTGCAATTTGCATGCATTTATACACACCCACACTATGTAGAAATTCTACTTACTGCCAACTGCAACTGAGAATTAAGGAAATAAGACAAACAATTCAGTGTTTATATATGCAACAGCTATTTACACACTGTTGGTGGTCTTTGAGTGAGGAACTAAACAGACATTTTTTATTTAAATTAAGCAAATTGACATCACTCCAGACTAGGGGTTGACTTCTTATCAAGGTGATAAAATGTTGTGTAGAAAAAATAATAGGAGTACACCCTCCTAAAAGTTACTAAATAAAACAAAATAAAAAATTGCTGGTGTAAGTTTGAGGCAATGTTTGATCAACAGGTAAGTATGTTGAACCAAAACATTTAAAGAGAAGTAATTTCTTGACAATTAAAAGTGTTATATAGCCCACTGAATCATTCTCAGACTTAATGCTGGACAACAATGGAACCACTTGGGAGAGAACTGCCAGGAGACTTAATTTCTTAGCACAAAAGAGGACAGTGGTACAAGAGGATTACAAAATCATTGTTTTAAGTGTGAAAATATAGCAAAAGTTGTGGCATATAGCAAGACTTGTGACAAGACCCCTGAAATAATCAGGCCTTCATTTTAAGGCAGGAACACACCAAGCCGACGGTTGGCCGTTGGGCAGTTTTTCTTCGTCGGCCGACTAAGTTTTCTCAGTGTGTTCCGCACCGACGGCTGAAGTTGGTCTTCGTCAGCTTTTTTTCGGCCGATTCGAATGTTGAATCGGCGTCGGAGCCCGTTGGTCCGTTGGGCCATCTGATCATTCTGATTGGCTGTTCAGCTACTGCCGCCTGCTGGTTCGGAAAGGCATTTCATCTCACGCAGGCGCAGAACTGACGTGCTACTTTGCCGTCGGCTGTTTAGCGTCGGTTTGGTGTGTCAGGGCAACTTTGGACACAGACGCTGCCGACGTGAAGCCAACCCCGCAGTCTGCTTTCGTCGCCACTAGTTCGTCGGCGTCGGCTTGGTGTGTTTTGGCCTTTAAGCTTTCATTTAGTGATGAGGGATTTTTTTGCTAGACAAAGAGCAGGAGAAATACCAAGTGAGTGTCTCAGAGCCAGCAAAATATTGTATACTGTTAGTGACTGTTTACATTCTCATTCAGAATGAAGATGCAGGCCTGCAGAAATGACATGGCTAACGGCTAATGTTCTACACTGTTGGAGACTACCTACTGTAGCCAAAGCACAATAAAGTTGTGTTATGGCCATTATCCAGACTCCCAAGTGTTTACAAAATGAAAATAGCGACGGCTCTGGTGAATCCAATAAGAAACAATGGTAACTTTAACCACATTAATAACAGTACATTAGCAACATGCTAATGAAACATTTAGAAAGACAATTGGAGGAGGAATATCACTAAAGAATATGCCATGGTTCCCATCATGGATCATGTCAAGTGGTAGTAATTGCTCTTATATAGGGATGTATGAGTGCTGAATTGTCCTTGCTTGCTTATCAAGTCTGTCATGAATTCCCACATCACTGTGCAGATACACAAGACGTTGAATACAGAAGATGTTACCCTTGTCCTCAATGCCTTTCATAATGTTGGGCATTTTTTCAACATGGGCAATGGCATGATGCAAATATTGGGGGCATGTATTGCACTCAATCTTAACGACTCTTGAGCACCTGTTGGGGATTCTGTAGAGTTATGAGTTGAGCAATACTCCGCCTGTTAAAGATCGGAGGTCATTTAAAGGTGTCCAAATGAGACTTTTTTTTATAAGAAGGAGGAAACAATGGAGTTTGAGACTCACTGTATGTCATTTCCATGTACTGAACTCTTGTTATTTGACTATGCCAAGATAAATTCAATTTTTCATTCGAGGGCACCTTTAAGGAGCTCATCATCCAGGAGTTAAACAGGGCAGATGTGAAAATTTGTCATGAACTTGTACACTCTGTGCCAAGAAGAGTCAGAGCAGTATATTCAAAATTATGGAGGGCATAATAAGTACTAGAATGTTATACATTTGTTTAATTAAATCTGGGGTGTACTCATTTCTGCAATCCTTCATTTAAACAAAATTGGCTAATTTACTTATTTTATGGCTATTAATGACATGTATTTCTCAGCTTTTATTATGTATATGTTTAATACATTTTAGTTTTGCCATCTTTCCATGAATTGTATTAGTGATCATAAAGAAAATACAAATACAAAATCTATCTATCTATCTATCTATCTATCTATCTATCTATCTATCTATCTATCTATCTATCTATCTATCTATCTATCTATCTATCTATCTATCTATCTCTTTCTGTCTGTCTTTTACAGCTTTTAGTATGTACAAATCAGTTTTTTGCTGTTTAATTATTATCTATTTACACAGCTACTCTTTTGTCTCGTGTAACACGCTCTAGTAAAAGTCTGAATCATCATTAAGTAAATGAAAATCCTGCTTAGCCTCTCGTTTGCCATGTGTCACAGTGTGCGTGTTTGTTATGTTGGGGTCACATGACTGTGCTGACCAATCGGAGTCGCGGATGTTACGCCGCGCACTAGTCCTGTGTTCCCTGCGCTCTCATTAAATTCAATCATCCGTCTTGTTACATAGGGATGTCCGATTCATTTAAGCGAGTCGATTCGTTCGGACGGCTTGCTAAAATGATTCGATTCGTTTGATTCATCACAATGTTCCCTGACGTCTCACAAGTGACATTTACAGCCAAATGCTTCAGTGTATTAAGTTTTTGACTGGGTTTAATAGCTTGTAGTTTTGTAGGCTATCTGTGCGATCCAGTTAGGTGTAGCCTATATTGAAAAGTGTTTTTCCTACCTTTTGAGTAATATAATACCGAAATTTGCTTCAACATTTTAGTCACTCACAATCAGTGTAAACTTCCAAGATACTCCGGAGAAAAATCAGGAACTTTATAAGAAAGATATCATTTGAGAATCGGTTCGATTGAATCATTAAAAAGAACCGATTCATATGAACAATTCGTTCGCGAACAGGACATCACTCCAGACTAGGGGTCGAGTGTAGTGAGCATGTATTTATTAACACATCCCCAGTGTGCACCCTGAGCCGGTCGGTTGCACACAGTCGGTGTGGGGTGTCGATGTTTTATCGTTGTGTTTTACTTTCACGGAAATATTATGTCGCGAATTACAGAAATAACCTCCCGTCGGTTTTGATGTCTCTGCGACTGCAGCCTTGAGAGGGGAAAGGTAGGTTTGATTCATAGGATGTTTACGGCGCTGAATCTTCTGTTGCAAATGTACATGGGATAAAACTTTCAGCCGGAACAAATGCATTGATTTGTATCACTTGACGCTGAATGACGGTCTTGTGTAGTTCGCGCATGAAGATAAACAGAAACGCCAGTGTGTGAAATGCATGTTTATTTAATGAAGACTACCTCTCTGAAGAAGCTCATTATTGGCGTTTAAACTTTATAGAGTCATTCAGGTTCGTCAGGGATCAACACGATGATGTGTCTCATAGTGTAATGATTCCTAAACATGAATGAATGAATGAATGAATGAATGAATGAAAGAACAAGTTCCTGATTTCCTGTTATTTAACTGAGATCATGTACATTTGCGTGCGCACGTGTGTTATATATGCCTGATGCACATATGTTATGTGCATCAATCGCTTATATAAATTACATACTACACACACAGACACAGACAATTATGTAAATCAAGCACTTATATGCTGTGCGTGTTATATTTATATAGTGTGTGATGCTTGATAGATTGAATAATGTTTAGCTTATATGTTGTTTTATTATATATACATTTTTGCTTTGTGACAGTTAAGCATTTGTTGATAATTAAGCACACACACACAAAATATATATATATATATATATATATATACACACTAAAAACTCCTGGGTCAAAAATAACCCATAATGGGTTATTTTTGACCCAAATCCTGGGTTAAAAAGGGACCAACTAATTTCTGGGTTATTTCAACCCAGAAAAATGGGTTATTCTTTTTGACCCAATTTCTGGGTTAAATACCTGACCCAAATTTTGGGTTAAAATAACCCAAAATTGTAGTTAATATAACCCAACTTCTGGGTCAAAAGAGCAACCCCAATATCTGGGTTGAAATAACCCAGAAATCAGTAGGTCCCTTTTTAACCAAAGGTCAAAGGTCAAAAATAACCTAACTTGGGTTACTATGCAAGTATGCCTTATTTCAGAAAATAAAACTTCAGACACTTACACACTTCAAGCACTTTTACATTTTTTATTGCATTAAATTAAATTAAACTTTACATAAACTCTACACACTTAGACCTATTTATCTTAGGTCACACTGTAATAACATTAGACATTAGAAAAAATAGAAAAACAACTCATTCTCTCTCAAACATTTGACAACATTCAATAACTGGATTGAACTTGAGGGACAAGAGTTTTGGTAGTGTCCTCATCTAAGAGAAGAAATGCCTCCTCATCTCTGTCTTCACCTGAAAGACAGAAAACAAGACAACATGAGTATTGTTAATAAGTCGAGACAATTGTGAACCACTCACCAGACACTCTTTGATTATCAAGCTAACAAATAATCACTTTTAAGGGAATGCTGTTGTTTTGTTTTTTTTTGTTTAAAAAAAAAGCAAAAAAAAAAAGCAAAAAAAAAAAAAAAAAGTGGCCCAATTTGCTAGTTAACTAATGTGGTTCTTTTGCAGCATTACCCATTTTGTGTGAATGACAGTCTATCCTGTCCATCTTTTCTTTCACTAACAAGTGTAATGACATTAATGCAAAGGTGAATATCTGGCCCATTATTATGCATAACAGCTTAAAGACAAGGCACAAGTATCTTTTAACTATAAGGGTTATTATAGAGATGCATTCCCCACTGTCAAAGATGTTGTGACTGTCACAAAATCTTGCACTGACACATTTAAGTCATATTAAAGAAAAATATTTAGGTATAGAGAGATGATATGAGGGCAGTTAAAGGGATAGTTCACCCAAAAATGAAAATTTGATGTTTATCTGCTTACCCCCAGGGCATCCAAGATGTAGGTGACTTTGTTTCTTCAGTCGAACACAAATTATGATTTTTAACTCCAACCGTTGCCGTCTGTCAGTCTTATAATGCGAGTGAATGGTAACACAATTTATAAGAGTCAAAAAATATGCTTAGACAAATCCTAATTAAACCCTGCGGCTCGTGACGACACATTGATGTCCTAAGACACGAAACGATCGGTTTGTGCAAGAAACCGAAAATTATTTATATAATTTTTTACCTCTAAAACACCACTATGTCCAACTGCGTTCAGCAATCGCTTAGGTTTCTCGCACAAACCGATTGTTTCGTGTCTTAGGACATTAATGTGTAGTCACGCGCTGCAGGGTTCAGTTTGGATTTGTCTAAGCATATTTTTTGACTCTTATAAATTGTGTTACCATTCACTCGCATTATAATGCTGCGTTCACACCAAACGCGAATAGAGCGTCAAATTCGCGTCTACCGCGTCTAGTTTGCCGCTTGAACATTTTGAATGCATTCGCGTGTCTAGAGTGAAATAGACGCGCGTAAAAAACAAGCGTTTGAAGCGAAATTGACGCGCGTCCGAGGCGAAATCCACTTCTTGTGGGAGGGGCAAGTGCTAGGCGGTTGTCTGTTTGCAAGATGGCTGATGTTGATCGTGCGTTCATCGAGAGAGCTACCGCTTTGTATTTGCTCTGGAGAGCAGAACAGTGGCGTAGGGGTCAGCGTCGCGGGAAGGCCGCGGGTCGATAAATGTGTACGTGACTCAAAAGTGAAATGTGTATTTACAACTTACCAGGTAGCCCAATCTCCTCACCGACACTCCTCCAAGCGAGGTCCTTTTTATTCCTGTCTGAAGTATGAACTTGTGTCATAAATCTCTGGGTGACTGATAATATCAGTCGTTCCTCCATTTTGAATGAGTGACTCCGGGCGGGCCTGCCGCCACAGCAGCAAGCAGGCTCCTGATTGGTTAACGCGGTGCGAATTTACGCCAAAGTTCAAATTTTTCAACTCGGGCGTCAGACGCGAATTCGCGTCAAACGCGTAAATGCACAAAAAGCACCATTCGTGCGAATGAGGCGAATTCGCGTCTTCCGCGCCGCGCTAAACGCCTCATTTGTGCCGCGAGACCTCCAGACGCGCGTAAACGCGTCTTTACATTGACTTAACATTGAAATCATTCGCGCCAGACGCTCTATTCGCGTTTGGTGTGAACACAGCATAAGACTGACAGACGGCAACGGTTGGAGTTAAAAATCATCATTTGTGTTCGACTGAAGAAACAAAGTCACCTACATCTTGGATGCCCTGGGGGTAAGCAGATAAACATCAAATTTTCATTTTTGGGTGAACTATCCCTTAAAAGAGTAAAACGCTCACCTCTAAAATCAGCTCAGACATCCGCCACTCAGTTAGCTTATCAGCGACAAAGCTGTCCATTTAAAAAGACCTGGAGAAAACAATAGAGGTTAGCAACAATTTGAAGACTTGACACACTTCTTTAACTCTGACTACTTAAGCCCGTAGAGCACTGTATAATATGATAAGCACAGCGTAGCTGGTTAACATAACTCAACTATTGTGTTGCCTCGTCGCTCTAGCCGCGGCTAAAGGGGGTCGCACACCGGAAGAGAAGCTTATTTAAAATTCAAACACATTATTCTCTATGAGTGTACACACACCGGCGGCGCCATTCGGCGTCTGTCCGCAGCGCCCAGCAACGGTTCAGGACCTTGTTCAAAATCCTGCAGCGCCACAGAGCGCCATGTACATAGATTTATATTAAATTTACACTTATTTGTCTCAAATCGTCATTAATGTATATACTGACTTCACCATGTGCTGCAATATAAAGTTAGTTTTACATTAATTTACAGAAATCAGCTGCATGAATAAAAATTGCTGATGTTAGGCCTATTGTATTTTCAGGTGATATTCTCAATTCATTCAGTTAACGGACGCTCTGAGGTTCAGACTGCAGACTCAGCAACGGTTGTATTTAATTATACAGTACAATCATAACATAGTACTGACATTATCTTAATTTCATAATGTCCTTAAACATAACAATATTGCTGGCCATAAACTGAGAAAGTATGCGATACCTCGAGTTGTCCTAGACGCGGCGCGGCGCTTCTCGTCCGGTGTTCGACCCCCTTAACGCGGCATGAAGTCGCCACTAGCTGCACTGTACCTGTCGTATTATTACCAGTATTATAACAATGAGATAAGTACAACACAGTTTATGGAAAATAGAATTTAAAGACCGTGTAAAGTAAATTCAGTCATTTTCTTCTAAACACATTAAATGGGTCATACGTTTCTCAACAATGTGTAAAAAGCATTTCAACCATTTTGACACCTAATTTCATGAACTTATCGTTATTTTTAATTATTCAAATGAGGCTGGGTGGTTAATAACACTTTCTTATTTAGTCTGACAAACTCAAAACACATATTTATATTGACTTTACACGGACTTTAAACTAGTTAGATGTTGTCGCGATATCCGCAGGCAGCTACATGCTAACCACAGAATTACCACGGTAAGCCATGGTCATTTTTTCAACAAATAGTGCTAAAATAGCAACGGGGACATGGACAGAGAAAAGTTTACGTTACATTGACACTGAAAATACTTGCTTACCTTGAATACGCGACGAAGTTGCACCGAAGAAGCCCAGACCAAAACGGATCGAGTGCGTTCAAGTTCAAGTGACGGTTGTTTCAAACGACTGTTGTGAGAAAATTCCAGAACAACAGCAGGGGGCGGGGGAAGGGGCGTTAACCCAGAACATGGGTTACTCTTTGAAAAATAACCCAGAAACCTAAACAACCCAGGAATTGGGTCAAAATATTAGCCCTGTAACCCAGAAAATGGTTACTCGCTGAAAAAATAACCCATAATTTTAACCCAACACAAATAACCCAGAAAATGGGTTAAAGAAATAACCCAGGAGTTTTTAGAGTGTATATATATATATATATATATATATATATATATTAGTTTTTGTTTTAATGATTTATAATAGTTTACATTTATTGTTAGAAAACCATGGACATTTTTGATTAAAAAAGTTTTATTATTATGTATAGATCATGTACATTTCTCATTTCCGTGTGCATATGTGTTATATATGCCTGATGCATGTGCATCAATCGCTTAAATGTTAGAAAAATGTCAAATAAATTATATATATATATATATATATATATATGTATATATATGTATATATGTGTGTGTATTGTTTTAAATATAATTTTATATTAAAATGATTTATAATATTTTACATCTTTCATCAGAAAAATATTATTATTATTATTATTATTATTATATACAATTATTTGCCTTAACATCAACAAAAAAGCCATGGTTTTTGATACCATGGTATTACCATCTGGTAATAGTCATTTTTCCACAGTACTTTTTTTGTGGTGGATTCATGATATTCAGTGTAAATACAGAAATATTAAATGTGGCATGTATTTGCATACTAGGCTAGTATCCATACTGCTCTGCGGTATATTATTATACTACTACATTCTTATTTTATAAGAAAAAGCAATGCTTAGATTTATCTTAAGGCCTTAACAGAGCTATTTAAGTTCTAAGGCATCAGTTATGGGAAACTTGCATGAAGGAAAAAGTAAATCTATCAGCGGATATATTACAGAACAATGAATCTCTTTATCATTCATTCCATGTTTCCATTAGTATTGCTGAGCCAGACCCGCTGTTTCTCTGTAAGAGAATAGTGGTCTGGCGGGTATTGCCTGTTTCTAAATTTAGATGCTGCTGTTCAGTATGCTCACAACATCCAGCTTGCAGCTGCTTAAATAATGCCTGTCGAGTTGAGCATTTTAATGAATTGAAGGGACAATCAGAGTCTCTTCAGGGCTGTGCGAAGTGATGACTCCATAACGCTCCTCTCCCATCCTTCTGTCAGCGGGTGTGATCTTAAAATAGTCTCGTAATGAGGGACCCTCAGAGTGCTCAACAGTACACAGGGTCCTAAGGGTAGGTGAAATCCTAATGCTCAAGACGGAAGGGCTTGAGAAAGTCACGGAAACAATTTTGCTTTGATGGAGGTTTGATATTTTCCAAATGTGTGTTGGAGCGACACCATTTGACATCTTTCAGTCAGGTGACATTTAAGGTTGCTGTCCACTATCTCTTTATTTGATGCGGTGTGTGCTGGTAAGACCTTTAATATTGTTTGCTTGTTGACAAGACTCTCAAGGCCAGAGAGACTGGCGCAAGTCTAAAATGACTGCTCACAAAAAATTTGTCACGTGGATATTTTGCCATGTAGAGAGAATCTATGTAAATGCAGCCTTTTAAGTTAATATTGTGTTTCATTTCCAAAAGGGCTCTATTAAAGTGCCCCTATTATGCTATTTTAAAGGCTTCTGATTTTGTTTTGGACAATAGGTTTAGATGCATTCAAGGTCAAAAATCACTTTAATTTTTTCATAATATACATTGCAGCATCACCTCTTGTCTGAAACAGTTCAATCAAGGATTCGGTTTCTTCAAACCCTCCTTTCTGAGAGCCTGCTCTGCTCTGATTGGCCAGTCTGTTATGATTTGTCTGCCACTTGCTGTGCATCTCAAAAAATTAAACGCCCATTACCATATCTGAATTTCCTCTCAAAAGCTTCTGCACTTATGTTTTTTAAATCTTTGCAGATTTTTTACATCCACAAACACCTATATTACACACTACATGAAAGATAATATCCGAAAAAGCAAAATAGGGAAACATTTTTGTGACTACAAATGAGCATAATAAGTAAAGAGTTGGATTCTCATGCTAAACATGGATAAACACGAGTTGGACATACGATGAGTATTTCTGTGCCAAAAATAGGTACAATGGGGCACACCTTAAGAAAAAATGTGCTTTTCAATACTCTCAAAGTATATGATTGCAGGAAAAATATATGTTTGTATTGAACATTGATGGAGCAACAGTTTTTGTGTGAAAATAAATCATAAAAGTGGTTAATTTTGTATAAAATCTTATAAATGTATGACGTGGTGAGGGGGGCCTTTTACCCCACACATGGGGTAAAAGGCTCCCCAGCATGGGGTAAAAGGCACACAGTATTCGTACAAATATTTCAGCTAAAATATGTTTTTAATAATGTCTAGGTTAATACTTGTTCAAACTGTCATTTAAATAAGCATATGTTAATATAAAAAAATATTTTAAAAATACATAAACAAAATTACTTTAAAAAGTAAAGATTCTGAAAGCATTGAAGGAGATCCCATAATATTTAATATAGTTTTACAGTAGTAACAATGAATTATATTTTATTATGATATGATAATATAATATTTTTAAATATGTTTATTTCATTAAATATGGGTATTATCTCTAAGATGGATACCCAATTTGAGATATGATATTTGCCATCTGTATCTAACCATGTCATGTCAAGAAATGGAAAAGTCAGCCAGCTATTCATTATCATGTTAATTACTGTGCCTTTTGCCCCAACAGCAGGGGCGCTTTTTACCCCAAATACCATACTTTTACATATTCTTCCGTTATTGAAAAACTGTTGCTTGAATTACCTTGAACAAAACCGAAAATCATTAAGACGACCTTTGTCTGAAAATACAAACATTAGTTTAATAGATTCTTATTTGCTACTTTAATCAACAACATTTAAAAAAACATCAAATATTAGATCAAACTACCTCAGAATCAACTTTGCGTTGCTGCCCGCGATCGCGTCAAGACTCAAATTTTGAAAAGCGGATATTTAGGAAAGTGCTGCGGCATTTTTGTGCCATCTAGTGGTTTAGAAGAAAATAAAGTCAAAGGCGCCTTTTGCCTTTAGCCCCGAAATCTTGCAAATCCTTCGGGGTTTTTTTTTTTTTTTTCAGAGTATGGGCCTTTGTAACGTTATAAAGGTCGGAATTCCTTGTACGGGCACTTCTCCCGGAAGCGAGGCACATCGACCAGAGCGAGAGAGCAAGAGCATGCCCATCAACACACATTCGGCTTTACGGAAGATGTCGGCAGCGTTGCACAGGTCACAGGACTTCACGAAATCAACAATGTTACCAAAGAACTGTGTTTTTGGTTGTGAGGGAAAGATAACCTTGCTTCTCAAAGAACCCAGCGTTAAAGGTGCCCTAGAATTAAAAATTGAATTTATATTGGCATAGTTAAATAACAAGAGTTCAGTACATGGAAAAGACATACAGTGAGTTTCAAACTCCATTGTTTCCTCATTCTTATATAAATCTCATTTGTTTAAAAGACCTCCGGAAAACAGGCGAATCTCAACATAACACCGACTGTTACGTAACAGTCGGGGTGTACGCCCAAATATTTGCATATGCCAGCCCATGATTGAGGCATTACACAAGGGCAGAACGTCTGGATGTGCACAGCTGAATAATCAGACTAGGTAAGCAAGCAAGGAAAACAGCGAAAAATGGCAGATGGAGCAATAATAACTGACATGATCCATGATAACATGATATTTTTAGTTATATTTGTAAATTGTCTTTCTAAATGTTTCGTTAGCATGTTGCTAATGTACTGTTAAATGTGGTTAAAGTTACCATCGTTTCTTACTGTATTCACGGAGACAAGAGCCGTTGTTATTTTCATTTTTAAACACTTGCAGTCAGTATAATTCATAAACACAACTTCATTCTTTATAAATCTCTCCAACAGTGTGTAATGTTAGCCGTTAGCCACGGAGCACTATCAAACTCATTCAATATCAAATGTAAACACCCAAATAAATACAATACTCACATAATCCGACGCATGCATTCAGTATGATGAACACTTTGTAAAGATCCATTTTGAGGGTTATATTTGCTGTGTAAACTTTGTTTATGCTGTGATAGAGTCGAGAGCTCGGGAGGGGGCGGAGAACGCGATTTAAAGGGGCCGCAACCTGAAATTGGCTCGTTTCTAATTATGCCCCAAAATAGGCAGGTAAAAAATTAATTTAAAAAAATCTATGGGGTATTTTGAGCTGAAACTTCACAGACCCATTCAGGGGACACCTTAGACTTATATTACATCTTTTAAAAAAAAGTTCTAGGGCACCTTTAAGTGGAGCTGAGAGTTTTGTGCTCACATATTACATTGATGCGCTCTTGATATATCATTAAAATAACCATAGAAACTGATAGTTGCAATCACTTTTTTTATTGGTTAAAATGAATGGAGAATATCTCGTGTTTTTCTGTGGCTGCTCGAGCCCTCAGGATCTGCGCTTAGGCCCAGTTCTACACTGGATTTACAGATCTTTTGAAACGAAAGATAGAGCGGTCACAGCGGTAATGATCCCGGTCATGAGTTGGAACCGCAGGTGGTGAGTAAAACTGCTTCAAATGTCTGTTTTGTTGGCAATAGGCGCCTAAATGCATATTATGTGAACAACACGAACGTAGTGAATTCATAAATTCATTATTCATCATTCACTTTATGCTATATTATAGTGATTCAAAAGTTATTCAGGGATAATGCGATTGTGTGTGTTTAAATACATTTGTTTAGCTGACCATTGATAGCTTGCAGATGATTGCTACACAAAAGCTGCGCGTGCTCATCACTCTTTAAAAGCACATGGCGGAACGAGTGAAGGAGACGTGCTGAATGAAAGTGCACGTTAACTTTCTGACAACAGAGAGCGCTGATGGAATAGCAGAAATGCAGCGGTTACCCCGGAAACCCTGCAAACAAAGGATTTGCGCTACTGAACAGTATTTAAAATGTTTCAAACAGTCATTACATTTTTTTGTATTCGCAATGTTGTTCATCACAGCACCAAATACTTAATACTTAATAACTTGTGTGTTGCCATTAAGGCAAAATGTTAAGGACTTTTATTTTGATATGATGTAGATCTGGAGTTCGGGGTTAGAGGTTATTTCCTGTAAGGAAAGAAGGAAGTTGACAGTATGTGTGTACATGCAATCCATCTGTTGTTAGCGCTAGAAGCAATGTCGTAAGTACAAAATTCATTATGTTAATAAGTTGATGTTACAATAATGTTTAAAAGAAAAGACCAAACATAGTTACAGTGTTTATTTACATGCAGATACGGATATATTTCATTAGACAAGATTTGTTAAAACATTCAAACTTTTTTCCTTTGTTACAGTTTTCACTCTGTCATGTAAGATGATGTTGAAAGCCACAGTAAACAGCAAGAAATCGCTCACTACGACTTTTCGTCATTTTGTATCAGAGTTAGCTGGCTGTATAACTGCAGTTGCTACACTGCAGTGAGGACAGCACAGTGAAAAGACACAAAGTTAGTGTTGAACATCGTGACAAGATGGAAGGAAAACGTACTAAGTCTTCTGTAGCTAGTGGAAGTTCTCACTCATCTGCGTCATCAAGCAGTGCAGCAATCCGTGCACGGGCTAAAGCAGCAGCTGCTAAAGTACGCGCTGAATATGCAGAAAGAGAGGCTAAAGCAAAAATAGAAAAGGCAGCTAAAGAAGCTGAATCACAGTTGGAGAAAGTAAAAAGAGAGACTGAGCTTGAAACACTCGCGATGTGTCGTGAAGCGGCGGCTGCCGAAGCTGAAGCAGCCGTTTGGGAATCGGCTGATACAATTGCGAAGTGTATTCTGTTGGATGAAACGAGCGCTTCAAGAGAAGATAAAATGGAACGGACAAGCGAATACGTCCAAACTCATTTTGACCCGACTAGCTCCGCAAGACGGGCGCTTACTGAGGATTGCTCTCAGACTTTTCTGCCTGTTGCGGATGGCGCTCTTATTTTCAATCCGAATAACCCCTTCTCTCCATACCGGCAGGACCATGTTCCTTCACATGAGGTATGTCAGGCTAATGACATAGGAAATGTGAATTTATTGGAGGATGGTCTAGACGGTGCTTATGTTCCACCGGCAGTCGAACTGTCATATGGTAAGACTTTAACAGACAGAGAGGATGCTCAAGTCGATTCGAAGAAGTTTCATACCGACTTGAATATTTCTGCTCCGTGCTATTACCCCCAACTAAAACCCGACCAGGGTGTGTCTGCTACTGAACATCTTGCGCAATATTTAGCTCGACGTGACCTGGTGAGCGCAAGCTTGTATGAGTTTGATGACAAACCGGAAAATTATCGCGCTTGGCAGTCTTCATATAAAAATGCCACACAAGGGCTGGCTCTCACTGCGACTGAGGAATTAGACTTAATGACTCGATGGCTTGGCAAAGAATCCAGCAACCAAGTGAAGCGCCTGCGTTCAGTGCATGTAGCGAGTCCAGACATAGCACTCAGAAAAGCCTGGGAACGTCTTCAGGAATGCTACGCAGCACCAGAGGTAGTTGAAAAAGCCCTCTTCACGCGACTCGATAAGTTCCCTAAGGTTTCGGCGAAAGAAAATTTGAAGTTAAGGGAGTTAGCGGATCTGCTGATGGAAGTGCAGTGTGCTAAGGAAGACGGCTACTCTCCAGGTTTGTCCCACCTGGATACTGCTCGTGGCATTGAACCTATAGTAACCAAACTGCCTTATGGACTTCAAGAAAAATGGATCTCTGCGGGTTCAAGGTTTAAAGAAGAAAATGGAGGACGGTTTCCACCATTTGAATTCTTTACCAGATTCATCTGCTATGAGGCTAAGAAAAGGAATGATCCAAGTTTTGTCTTTTTAAATGCTAGTGGATCTTCTGTAAAGGTTGAAAGTCCCTATCTTAAAAGCACCAAGAACCCCATTGCAGTTCATAAGACCAATGTCTCCCAAGCAGAGTCAAGCACTACCATTGATCCAAATAAGAGCTGCCCTATACATGCGAAACCACATCCATTGAAGAAGTGCAAAGCCTTTAGAGCCAAAGACCTTCAAGTCAGGAAAGCTTTTCTGAAAGAGAGAGGATTCTGCTTTAAATGCTGTGGCTCAAGTAGTCATGTGGCGAAGGACTGCACTGCAGTAGTGAAATGTTCCGAGTGTGACAGCACCAAACATGTCTCAGCTATGCATCCGGGGCCTCCACCACAGTCCACGGCTCCTGTAATCTCGTCGATAAATGGCGGGGAGGGAGAAGAGGGTAACGACAGTAGGGAAGTCATCAGCTCAAGCTGTACTGAAGTATGTGGTGCGGAACGAGTTGGGAGGTCATGTTCTAAGATATGCCTAGCAAAGGTGTATCACAAGGGCTGTCCAGATAAAGCCATCAAGGCATATATCGTTTTAGATGACCAAAGCAACTGGTCATTGGCGACGTCTAGTTTCTTCGATCTTTTCAACATTCAGAGTAAGCCATATCCTTACTTACTGAGAACGTGTTCCGGCACGGAGGAAACATTTGGCAGAAAGGCTGAAGATTTTATGGTCAAAGCACTTGATGGGAAAGTGACAATCCCTCTCCCCCCACTTATCGAATGTAATGACATACCTGACAACCGGGCTGAAATTCCCACGCCGAACGCCGCTCTTCATCAACCTCACCTCGTCAAAGTAGCAGAACACATTCCTGAGTTGGACCCCACTGCAGAGATCCTGCTGCTGCTGGGTAGAGACGTAATTAGAGTGCACAAGGTAAGGGAACAAGTGAATGGCCCTCCCAACGCCCCTTTTGCTCAACGTCTTGACCTAGGTTGGGTGTTGGTTGGTGAGGTCTGCCTGGGAAATGCGCACAAGCCAAATGTCAGCACGTACAGGACGATAGTGCTTGATTGTCAACGGCCTTCGCTCCTCCAACCGTGCACAAGTTTTATGCATGTCAGCGATGAACTTCACAGCAAAGAGCCCAGGAAGAGTGTTTTAGGGCTTAGCAGGGCTAAAGAAGACAAGCTGGGGAAAAATGTATTCGATCGCACTGAACAGGACATCAAGCTGGCACCATCAATTGAGGATGAGGCTTTCTTGAACATAATGGACAAAGAAGTCTACAGAAATGATTCAAACAGTTGGGTCGCTCCACTACCGTTCAAGCAGCCTAGAGAACGGTTGCCTAACAACCGCAGCCAAGCACTCAAACGATTTGCATCACTTCAACGCAACTTGAGAAGAAAGCCGGAGTTGGAACAGCAATATGTAGCGTTCATGGATAAACTGCTGGAGAATGATCATGCTGAGGTGGCACCTGGACTTAGGGAAGATGAAGAGTGTTGGTATTTACCGAGCTTTGCAGTATTTCACCCACAAAAACCGGGTCAAATCAGGGTGGTGTTTGATGCGAGTGCCCAACACTCCGGAATCTCCTTAAATAATGTACTATTGACTGGGCCCGATCTTAATAACTCTCTTCTGGGAGTACTCATGCGGTTCCGAAAGGAAAAGGTGGCTGTTATGGCAGACATAAGGCAGATGTTTTACTGCTTTCTCGTAGAAGAGAAACACAGGAACTATTTGAGGTTCTTATGGTTCAAGAACAATGATGTAACGAGTGAAGTCGTAGACTACAGGATGAAAGTCCATGTGTTTGGGAACAGCCCGTCCCCAGCAGTAGCAATTTATGGGCTTAGAAGGGCTATCAGAAACGGTGCACAAACATATGGACAAGACACCGTTAACTTTGTCGAGCGTCACTTTTATGTTGATGACGGTCTTTGTTCTGTCCCTACTGATGCTGAAGCCATTGACTTGCTGCGTAGGACTCAGGCTTCGCTTGCTGAGTCTAACATCAGGCTCCACAAGTTTGCATCGAATAGTTCGGCTGTTTTGGCAGCTTTCCCAAGTGAGGACTGTGTGGCAGAGAGAAAAGAGGTAGACCTCTGTGCGAAGGAGTCACCCGTCCAACGCAGCTTAGGCCTCCTGTGGGAGGTAGCTACGGACACATTCACCTTCTCTGTGTCCATTGAGGTAAAACCGTTTACTCGTCGTGGAGTTCTCTCCATGGTGAACAGTATTTTTGATCCCTTGGGTTTTTTGGCTCCTGTCGTAATTCAAGGTAGGGCTTTTCTCCGAGAGCTGAATTCTGAGGCTTCAGAATGGGACACTCCATTACCTGAAGAGAAATTAGGCAAGTGGGAGGCTTGGCGAAACTCACTTCAAGAGCTGAAGCACTTCCATATTTCAAGGATGTACACAGGTCTCTCTCTAATCAAGGCCGAACGGATGGAACTCTGTGTGTTCTGTGATGCCTCTACTATGGCCATTGGGGCTGTAGCCTATTTGAGGATCATCCAAGAAGACATTGTTGACATTGGATTTGTCATGGGGAAGTCTAAGCTCGCTCCTCAGTCAGAGCCAACCATACCGAGACTTGAACTATGTGCTGCGGTTTTGGCTGTGGAAGTGGCCGAACTGATTCAGGATGAACTGGACTTGAAGCTAGATTCCATCAAGTTCTACACTGATAGCAGAGTGGTTCTTGGATACATTCATAACCAATCCAGACGGTTTTATGTATATGTCCACAATCGAGTCCAGCGTATTCGACAGACCACAAATCCTGAACAGTGGCACTACGTACGCACAGAGGACAATCCGGCTGACATTGCATCAAGGTCTGTTCCAGCATCGCGCCTCACACAAACAATGTGGTTCAACGGACCTACCTTTCTGCGTAAGCTTTCCATTCAGCCAGAGCCTATTCAGTCGTTCAGTTTAGTCTCGCCAGAATTGGATGCGGAAATTCGTCCGGATGTGAAGAGTTATGCCACCCAACTACACGAGAAAGGTCTCAGCATAGAGCGTTTTGGGAGGTTCTCCACCTTCAACACTCTCCAGCGAGCTGTAGCACTCTTAATTCATGTTGCAAGATCTTACAAGTCCCCTAACATGATGGACAAGTGTAGAGGATGGCATAAATGTGAGCTGCCTCGCTCTCTGGATGAGCTTTCTCAAGCCAGAGAAGTCATCATTAGAGCCGTACAGAGAAAAGCATTCGGAAAGGAATTTGAGGCTCTAGAAAGAGACAAGCCAATTCCTATAAACAGCTGTCTACGTCGTCTCAACCCTATTTTGCAGAATGACCTCATCTGTATCGGAGGTCGCCTGAAAAACGCAGACGTAGAGATCAATCAAAAGAACCCTGTAATTCTCCCAAAAGACAACCATGTTTCCTTGCTGCTCATCAGACATCATCATACCCAAGTAAAACATCAGGGCCGCCATTTAACAGAAGGCGCTGTGAGAGCTGCAGGACTCTGGATTTTGGGAGGTAAAAGGCTCATTAACTCAACTCTTCACAAATGCGTGACCTGTCGTAGACTCAGAGGACGGATGCAGGAGCAGTTAATGGCGGATTTGCCACCAGAGCGTCTCAAAGCCTGCCCTCCCTTCACGTATGTGGGGTTAGATGTCTTCGGACCATGGCACATCACTACCAGACGTACAAGAGGAGTTCAGCCTGAGAGCAAGAGGTGGGCCATATTATTCTGTTGTATGAGCTCCAGGGCGGTTCACATTGAGGTGATTGCCTCAATGGACACTTCGAGTTGTATCAATGCCTTAAGGCGTTTCTTTGCCATAAGAGGGCCAGCCAAACAACTGCGGTCAGATTGTGGCACAAATTTCATAGGGGCCTGCAGAGAACTCGGGATGAGCGCAGACCAACCAGACACCGCTGTGCAGAGGTACCTACACCAACAAGGATGCTCCTGGGTGTTTAACCCACCACATGCTTCGCACATGGGTGGTTCATGGGAACGCCTCATTGGAGTGGCTCGAAGGATTCTGGACTCAATGCTTCTTGAAAATGGCACTCGCCTGACCCATGAAGTCTTGTGTACACTAATGGCGGAGGTGACAGCAATTATGAATGCAAGGCCTCTGGTTCCAGTTTCAAATGATCCAGAGGATCCATTCGTTCTCACACCATCTATGTTATTAACTCAGAAAGTCGGTACTCCACCTCCTCCAGGAGACTTTACGGACAGAGACCTCTTAACCAAGCAGTGGAGACAAGTACAAGCCTTGTCCAACATGTTCTGGCGCCGTTGGAGACAAGTGTACTTGTCAACTTTACAAGGCCGGAAGAAATGGACCAAGTCCCACCAAAATCTGCAGGAAGGAGATGTCGTCCTCCTCAAAGACAACCTAGTTGTCCGCAACAACTGGCCTATGGCGATAATCACAAAGGTTATTCCTGGAGAAGACGGGAAAGTCCGTAAGGTGGAATTGAAGACCACGGATCAAGGACATTCAAAAAAGTACCTTAGACCAGTGACGGAAATTGTTTTGCTTCTGAGTAAAGAATGATGTTCATATGTTTAGTTAATACATAACTAGTTAAGTGTAGTGACCTCACAGATGCCAGGCGGGGAGTGTGTTGCCATTAAGGCAAAATGTTAAGGACTTTTATTTTGATATGATGTAGATCTGGAGTTCGGGGTTAGAGGTTATTTCCTGTAAGGAAAGAAGGAAGTTGACAGTATGTGTGTACATGCAATCCATCTGTTGTTAGCGCTAGAAGCAATGTCGTAAGTACAAAATTCATTATGTTAATAAGTTGATGTTACAATAATGTTTAAAAGAAAAGACCAAACATAGTTACAGTGTTTATTTACATGCAGATACAGATATATTTCATTAGACAAGATTTGTTAAAACATTCAAACTTTTTTCCTTTGTTACAGTTTTCACTCTGTCATGTAAGATGATGTTGAAAGCCACAGTAAACAGCAAGAAATCGCTCACTACGACTTTTCGTCATTTTGTATCAGAGTTAGCTGGCTGTATAACTGCAGTTGCTACACTGCAGTGAGGACAGCACAACTTGATAGGCTAATTATTTTCAAACTTAAACATTTTAATATTTTAATCTAGGCTACAACATGCTCTATAATGATTGAAAATGTTCTGATTAGCCTATTTGTTATTGTTCAGTAAAAAAAAAGTGTAGTCATTAGTGTAGTCACTTAGTCACGTAGTCATTTATTAATCTTAGTTAATGTTAATTTCTTTGTTAACCCTTTGATGCACAAGCTATGAAAACCCCTTCTAATGCGCAACATGGGTCAAAAATGACCCGTGTTCATTTCCTATGGTATTTCAAACATGGTTGAGTGTTTCTTTGCTGAATCTTTAAAAGAAATTTATTTTATCATTCATTTATACCAGGTATTCCTTAAATATCTTGTTTTTGATTGTCAAAAGTCATTATGTTCATTTTTTCTTTCTTACTTTATAAACAAACACAGTTTTTGTATGTCTACATCAATTTTACACACATGGGTCAAAAATGACCCGTATTCATTTCCTATGGTATTTCAATCATGACTGAGTGTTTCTTCGCTGAATCTTTGAAAGAAATGTATTTTATCATTTATTTATTCCAGGTATTCCTTAAATATCTTGTTTTGATTTTAACAAATCATTGTGTTTATTTTTTCTTTCTTTTTTTATAAACAAATACAGTTTTTGTATTTCTACATCAATTTTACACACATGGGTAAAAAATGACCCATATAGAAGCCTTTGCAAATTTTTGCATGGAACATATTTACTGCAGACAACTATTCATCCACCACACATTTCATATCTCAACATGACTGCTTTTGTATATTTGATGGATGAAAGTCATATTATATTTCATAATTTTACAATGCTACTGGTCACCTTTTACATCTATCAGTGTTCCTGAAAAGTAACAGTTTTGAACAAGGTTTCTGTCCAACAGTGAAAATATATAATAAGTGTATCGATCAAGGGTTTGATGTGTATTTGAAAATATTCTTGTGCTTTTGATTTTCTTTATCCAGAATGTTAGTATGGCTGGTTCTCAACAGAACTGAGGTGGATGATGACATCACTGTAAAAAAAGCTGAAAGTATACTTTGCGAACAATCAAATGCAATTTAAATGTGTATGTGCAGGTTGCACATACAGTTACAGAAACCAGGCGGAAATTATAAAAAAGTTACAAAAATCTGTATGCTGACCCTCACGTACGCATAAAAAGTGAAGTATACTTTGGCCTTTAGAAAGGTAATGACACAAAAAAAATTTCATTCAAAAAGAAAGGAAAAATTAAAATAAGGATTTGTTTATTGAGTAATACCTGGAATGATGAAATTAATTTATTGTAATATATGCGATATAGAAAATAACTCATTCAGGTCACTTTAGACCCATGTTGTATATGTCCAAAACTGTTACTTTTCAGGAACACTGACAGACTCAAAGGGTGACGTGACCAATTGCATTGATTTATGACAAAAATTAAAAAATTATGAAATATATAGCCTAATATATTAAATATAATAAGACTTACATCCATCAAATATACAAAAGTAGCCTTGTTAAGATGTGAAATGTGTGGCAGATGAACAGTTGTCTGCAGTAAATATGTTACTTGCAAAAATTTGCAAATATTAAAGATTTCTATATGGGTCATTTTTGACCCATGTGTGTAAAATTGATGTAGAAACTGTGTTTGTTTATAAAGTAAATAAGAAAAAAATAAACATAATTATGTGTAGAAAATCAAAAACAGGATATTTAATGAATACCTGGAATAAATAAATGACAAAATACATTTCTTTCAAAGATTCAGCGAAGAAACACTCAGTCATGATTGAAATACCATAGGAAATGAATACGGGTCATTTTTGACCCATGTGTGTAAAATTGATGTAGACATACAAAAACTGTGTTTGTTTATAAAGTAAGAAAGAAAAAAATGAACATAATGATTTTTGACAATCAAAAACAAGATATTTAAGGAATACCTGGAATAAATGAATGATAAAATACATTTCTTTTAAAGATTCAGCAAAGAAACACTCAACCGTGTTTGAAATTACATAGGAAATGAATACGGGTCATTTTTGACCCATGTTGTGCATTAGAAGGGTAGTGATACAAAAATTATTTTTATTCAAAAAGTAAGAAAGAAAAAATGAAAATGAGGATTTGTGATGATCAACAACAAGTTAATTGAGGAATACCTGGAATACTGAATGATGAAATTAATTTCTTGCAAAGATATAGAAAATTAAATCTCAGCCGGGTCATTTTTGACCCATGTTGTGCATCAAAGGGTTAATGTTTAATAACATTACTAAAATCAAAAGTTGTAACTATTATTTAATGGACCTGAACTAAAACTAACAATCAGTTGTATTTTTTTACTAACATTAAAGGTGCCCTTGAACGTTCTTTCACAAGATGTAATATAAGTCTAAGGTGTCCCCTGAATGTGTGTGTTTAAAGTTTCAGCTCAAAATACCCCATAGATTTTTTTAAATAATTTTTTTTTAAACTGCCTATTTTGGGGCATCATTAACTATGCACCGATTCAGCCTGCGGCCCCTTTAAATCTCGTGCTCCCTGCCCCCCGAGCTCTCGACTATAAAACAGTGCAAAAACAAAGTTCACACAGCTAATATAACCCTCAAATGGATCTTTACAAAATGTTTGTCATGCATGCTGCATGCATGCTTCGGATCATGTGAGTATTGTATTTATTTGGATGTTTACATTTGATTCTGAATGAGTTTGAGGCTATGCTCCGTGGCTAAAGCTAACATTACACACTATTGGAGAGATTTATAAAGAACGAAGTTGTGTTTATGAATTATACAGACTGCAAGTGTTTAAAAATGAAAATAGCGACGGCTCTCTTGTCTCCATGAATACAGTAATAAATGATGGTAACTTTAACCACATTTAACAGTACATTAACAACATGCTAACGAAACATTTAGAAAGACAATTTACAAATATCACTAAAAATATCATGTTATCATGGATCATGTCCGTTATTATTGCTCCATCTGCCATTTTTCACTGTGGTCCTTGCTTGCTTACCTAGTCTGATGATTCAGCTGTGCACAGATCCAGACGTTAATACTGGCTGCCCTTGTCTAATGCCTTGAACATGAGCTGGCATATGCAAATATTGGGGGCGTACATATTAATGATCCCGACTGTTATGTAACAGTCAGTGTTTTGTTGAGATTCGCCTGTTTTTCGGAGGTCTTTTAAACAAATGAGATTTACATAAGGAGGAGGAAACAATGGAGTTTGAAACTCAATGTATGTCTTTTCCATGTACAGAACTCTTGTTATTCAACTATGCCAAGGTAAATTCAATTTTTGATTCTAGGACACCTTTAACAAAAAATAATACGTTCTGTAACAAATGAAGCTATTACTCATTCTTAATCTTAGTTAATGCATTAACTAATGTTAAATAATGAGACCTTATTGTAAAGTATTACCTGTTGTTCTTTATAATTATTTTGCACTTTAATCTGTTTGAAACATTTTACTTTGTGTTTTGCGTTTTAAAATGTTCAGAGTTCTTTTTGTTATAAGAAAAAGAGTTCTTAAACCTATGACAACACTTCTGTTGCAACTTATTTTAATATTGTGATAATACCGTATACCGCGATAACTTCAGAAATTATCAAAACATGAAAACACGCCACATGCCTAGACTACAGCAGATGATTTTGCTAAACTTACAAGACAAAGGTGTCACCTAACATTAAAAAGTTAGCATAGTTTAAAAACCTGTACTTTTTTTTTTTAAAGTCTTATAAAAACACAAACCAACCCATTCTAATCAGAGAAAGGTTAGCCTATTTCTTCTGGAAGTTAAATCTGTGCAATGTTGTGGCATCATTGATTCTTACTGCGAGTGACGACACGCTGACCATTCCAAGATGGTGGGCACTGAATGTGGCATCTACATATACATATCTATGCCTTAAATAACTGTTTAGCTATTGGTTAACATTATCCATCAGTATGCTGCATAAGTGATGTCAGAGAACAAGGTATGTTGTTTTAAGTAAAGAGAGTTATTACATTTTGATTAAAGATTACAAAGCCAAACATTTTTTTTTCTTCACAATAACTTGCACCAATGAATAGTTCACAATAAGTCCACAATGTGCATTACGAAAGTGCATTGTGATTTTATGCTGGCTTTAGAAGATGCATTATGCAAGACACTTCCAAATATAACCACTTCTTGCATTGGAAATTTTTCTTGAATTACATTTCTGTTTTAATTTCTGTCAGCAAATCACACACATATATACGATCAGCCCACATGCTGCTGTGTTGTCTCTTACAGCTCATCTGTGATTTCAGCTGTGGAGTTTCCCCTTTAGGGCAGCTTGTGATTCAACCGAAGAGCCTTTCTGTTTTTACATAAGTCACCAGACTACACCAAACCACTGAGGCATTATGAAATAAGATAATTATGTTTTCATTAAAATTACACAAAAGGTCAATTGCTTATTCACAATGGCTTTGTTATACAATCAAAAACCACACTTTTTAGATTCTGGTCATTTGTTGAGTAAGTGTGAAAATAGGATAAATCCTTCATTCGATCAATGCAGACTTGTCTCAACCCTTCTGGCGGCCCACATGAAGGTCTCATCAATTTGCTCACTAGAGCATGTGATTATTGACTGAACCTTGTCAATTGAAATGCATAAGAGTAGATAAGCATCGAATGTGGATTTGCTTCGAAATGTTCTTTTATTGATCCATGTCTTCACTTCTCAACTATCAACAACTCAACCAGCTGAAAGGCAATTAGTTTAGTTTTACAGCTAAGCATATCACTTTTTCAAATCTATCTGATGTTATAACATATTTGACAATAAATGAATAAACCAAAACCTGAAAAGCTGCGTGTTTAGTTTCAGGAGTATTGGTTATGCAACAGCAAAGGCTTTGAAAACCGATCAGAGGTGGCAGCACAGTTTGAAAAGCGGCACCCAATCTACATTTCAATTACGTGATACAATAGGAGCACAGAAATCTCTGATTTGTTTCTGCTTCAAAGCTTTGTTTGAAATGTCCTTGTTGAGGAAGGTGTAGTGCGTGTTTGGAGGTGAGGAAATGATGAACAGCCATGTGTTGATTGTGAAGTATGATGCTGTTGTACTGGACATCTGCTAAATGATGTGCAGCTGTGAAGAGGCGACAATCGCGTCTGTATGTGCTGGTGCAGTCAAGTGGCAGAAGAGCAACAATTTGCAAAATGCTTTGACCTGAAAAAGGTAAAAATAAAGAATTAATCAGAAACGTTTCAGCTAAATTTCACAGACTTATCAAAATCAGAAAACCATTTATCATTAGTTTCCATTTATCATGTAGTTCTCATTGTGAATATATAGCCTACATTTTATTTCCTTGAGACTGCTTAGATTTTCTCAATCTATTAAGCCGGAACACACCAAGTCAACGTTAGTCCTTGTCGGCTTTTTTCCAGCTGATTTGACATGTTGAATCAGCGTCGGAGCTCGTCTGGCCATCTGATCATTCTCATTGGCTGTTTAGCTACTGCCACCTACTGGTACGGAAAGGCATTTCATCTTACGCAGGAGCAGAACGGATGTGCTACTTGGCCGTTGGGTGTCGAGCGTTGGTATGGTGTGTCAGGGCAACTTTGGACCCATATGCTGCCGACGTGAGCTAACCCCACAGTCTGCTTTCATCACCACTAGTTCGTCGGCGTCGACTTGGTGTGTTCCAGGCTTTAGAGGTGTAACGATATTCAAACCATACCGTGATACCCCCTTTAACAGTACTTAAGTATTTTACTCATGCTGAACGTAGGCTCAGAGATGCACTAGTCCTCAACACCTGAGAGACATGCCGGTGAAAATAAGAAACAATTGATTTGTAAGATGAGAAATCAAGTTTATTTTCTAAAATCAAAATAAAACTGAACACCTCAATGTTGCAATAAATCAAGGTCGACACAACAACCTTTTAAACCTCTACAAACTCTCAAGTCTCAGTTGAGCTCAAGTGCACAGAAAGGCCATAAGTAAACCAATATCCTTCAAAACGGTCTTGTCATTATAGCGGATAAATAAAACGATGTTAATTAACATTAAATAGTCAAGGTCTACTGTATGTGCTGGTTTGAGCCTCATCACCAGCTGCAGTCAATTCCTCATCTAATAAATAAAACATCTGCGATCAGCAACTATCTGCTAATGCACTCACATTCACGTAAAGTATCCTTGTTGACAAGTTTTGGGGCGAGTAAAGGCAAAACACACAAGATATAGTAACTTCATTGCCCTCAGATGGCGATATCACTTCTTTATATCAGAAACAAACTGCTGCAGAAAAAGTTTGGTGCCATGAAAAATATAATGTGTAATTGCATTACTCATCACAAATGTAGTGGAGTAAAAAGTACATTTACTTGCTCAAAAATGTAGTCAAGTAGATAGTAAAAGTTGCCAATATCTTTGATACTCTGTACAACTACAAAGTAGCCAAAAAGATACTTAAGTTCAGTAACTAATTACATTTACTCAAGTACTTTACACCTCTGCTGCTGCCCGCCCAGCCCTGGCCCATTGGATCTACAAGACGAATACGTTGTAGCCTAACCACCAATAATCACAATTAGTGTTGTTTTGTTACTTTGGATAATAAACAAAGTGTCATCTTTCAAATTCTGTCTATTTTATCATGAAATTCAAACAAAAACTGCCCTTTTGACGCTCTTTAATGTGGCATGTCAGATCGCTGTACAGGTGCCTCATTTCAAGCACAAGCGCAGAGCGCCAATGAACGCAATCATCGCTTCCTCTTTGATAGTTACTGAAAAAACATGAATGAACATCTGAAGGTATGTTGAATGATACAGTACAACTTACTGAAACGTAATATCTCGTGTAATGTTTCAATCAGTGTTTCAATGGCGGAAAGACATCAATAAAACAGCTTGTAAACACCGAGTCATGAAGCATTTACCTCAGGCGAGTCCACAGCTTGTTAGTTCGCCAGAGAATTGAACTCTTTCGCTAAATGTATGCACTATATTAGCCTATATATTCATTAGGGCCTATATTTTACTTAACTTATTAGTGATGTCTTGATTATTTAATGTATGTTCAAATCTTTGATGACAGCCACTGTGAAAAAGATTATATTTCAACAACGAATTGGATTAAAAACATAATTTTATAATTAGATTTATAAGTTGCTTTATGTGCACTTTACAAGTTTTTATATATAATATAATTTTTTTTTTTTTTTTTTTTTTTTACAGTTTTCATGTTATAAATATAAGCTTTGTTATAAGTGTTGCTGTATAGAAGCATTCAATATAAAGGATTCAATTTTTGTTTTTAGAAATGGCTGCAGAAACAAAGCATTAAACACAGGGCTGCTCAATCTTTTGGTCTCATTTCGTGTCTCGCCTCCTCCTTCTCTGTTCCTGTCTCTGTCTGGCTAATAAGTGGTGAAGATGCTCTGTGGGGTTTAATAGAGAGCAGCATGGACGAGGCTGCCAGCCAGCTGGAGAGAGACCATGTTCACAGCGTGTACGAGAGGATCGCACCCTACTTCAACGACAGCCGCTACAAAGCTTGGCCCAAGGTCAAACAATTCCTGTTAGAGCAGGAGCCCGGCAGCATCGTGGCTGATGTCGGTAAGGCTTCGTGTTCGATCTTTAATGTCTTTCAAACGAGAACTAAAACTCTCAGAAGAGCAAGATCAATGTGTTTTTACTTGTTGCAGTCACGCTTTCTTTGTAAACGGCCGTTGTCACGTTTTCATCTGATGATTTGCACTCATACTGGAGCCCATTTAATCTTGTCTTTATAATTTTGTTTGGGGAAAAAAAACTCTGTATGAGTAATGGCCTGTTATATCACAGAGACTTTGTCAACAGCTTTTACTTCGCCATTGCCTGAAATGCAATTACTCATATTAAAGTTTAATAAGGATGAATGGGCACTGAAGTTATTACACTACGACACTGGGATAAACAGCCCAGTGAATCATCCATGAGGAACTATTATATGATTTTGATTCATTTTTATGAGTTTATTTATAATATGTACTAATGATTTTTTTTTTTATTATTACAGGATGTGGAAATGGCAAATATCTGCACATCAATGAGGAAATCTTCAAGTTGGGCTGTGACGTGTGTCGTCCGTTGGTGGACTGTGCGTGGAGCCAAGGTCACGAGGTGCAGCTCTGCGATGGCCTACGTTTACCCTACAGAGACGCCTGTTTTGACGCAGTGCTCTCCATTGCAGGTAATATATCAACATAAATATCCTAAAACATTCAGTTGGATTCATTCTGGTTCTTATTCTGATTTCACTTAGCGATTCAGTTCACCCTGTGTAACACATGAGAATGAACCCCATTGGTTCTCGTACACATCAAGCAAGCATGCATGAGCTTCCGTTTACCATAACTGATCTGAGTTGATGAATGTTTATATGTGAATAAAAGTGTAAATTAAATCTGTTCGTAATATAAGGCGATCGTGTTTCTTCAGAGAATTTGGCCTAAACCGCTCAATTCATATGGATTAGTTTTACGATCTCTTAATGAACTTTTTTTAAGTGTCAAAGTGGTAGTTGCGTAACTGTCAATGGAGGGACAGAAATCTCTCAGATTTCATCAAAAAGATCTTCATTTGTGTTCTGAAGATGAACAAAAGTCTTATAAGACAACATGAGGGTGAGTAATTAATGACAGAATTTTCATTTTTGGGTGAACTAACCCTTTAATACAGTCAGGTGGATTGCATCTGGTTTTGATTCAGATTCCACTTAACACAAACACATTATTAGTTGGACAACTGAATTTCAGTTCAGTGAATAAGTGAAGAACTGTTTGGATTGATTCAGTAAATCATTTATATATATATATATATATAAAATATGCATAAACTCATAAAAGTAACTGGTTGTGTTTTTTGTTGTTGTTGTTGTGTGCAACCACCAAGAAGCATTAACAGAACTTAAAAACATTCAGTTCCATATTTTATTATTTTAAAATGGTTAAAATTCCCATCCCAGTTATTGTAACAATTATTAAATTTTTTTTTGCACATCCATGTTTTATTTTAGTGCAGAATGTACTGGAACTGTAAAAGGTCATGTTGCTTTAAAAGGAACATCTAGTGCAGACATTTTCTTGATAGGCTCTGATATGAGATCATTAGCATAATGATCAGTGAGGATGTATGTTCATAGGGGCACATTTCATGTGATAAACCCAAATTAACATACCAGTATTTCCATGATCAAACCATTTAATTTCAATCTGCTGGTAATGCTGCCATTAACTCCAAATGGAGCAGTTATATAGGTTTATTTAGACTTTATGAGGTATAGGAAACAAGAGGTGTTACTAGGCTACAGGAGATTAGTGGTGCTTGGAAGAGGCCTGGGAGTATTTGTTGTCAGGCTGTACCGCTGGGTCACCTGGCAACCTCTCGTCAATCCCCAGAGAGAAGATTCATGTGGCCATTGATGATATCAGAGTCTCATAATGGTTTAAACACTCTGAAAGCCCATTCTAAACACATGAAATGGCCCACTGCTATGAACTGGGCTTTCTGCATTGAGTTTGGTTTTACATTGTTCAGATATGTTCTTCATAGGGACACTTTTTTTTAATGGTGGGTTCACCCAAAATTGAAAATGGTCATAATTTAGTCACTGAAATGCTGTTCAAAGGTTTTCTTAAAGTAAATTTATACTGCTCTTTTCCATATTTGACCATGTCAATTTGGTCTTTTTTTTTTTTTTTTTTAAACTTGAACTGTTTTTTTTTTATCTATGTATTTTGATTTGTATTTAATAAAAACACTGTATTTTGTTTGGATCAAATTCATTAATAATAATAATAATAATAATAATGATAGGCAACAGAATCGAGACAATATTGACTCACTGAATATATATATATATAACCTTTTCACTATTTATAATAATAAAAGTGATGATAAAATTATAAAATTAAATTATATTTTTAGACAATTTTCTGAATCAATGTTAGTTTTTATTTTTTAAATAATATATTTAAAATAAAATCTAATTAAATTTAAAACTGACAATGCTACTTTTCACTATTTATAATAATTTCAAAGTTTTCAGTTTAATTAGCTTAATTACAATATATTATGATTGTTATTATTATTATTATTATTATTAATCATCATAACAATACTGAGACAATGTAATATCAACAGATGTAATTTTCTACTTTGTAAAACCCAACAGTTACATTTTACATTTAAAAAAAAAAAGTCTTAACTTATGAAGTAACGTGTTATGTAGTTATTGCATGCATGCCGACAATATTTAGTATATAAATAAAATATTTTAAAGTAAAATATTTTATAAGTAAATATTTTAGTAACAATTTTTTGGGACGAGCTAGTCCTCAAAATCACTAGACTGTATATCCAACGCTATTTTTGTGCCCAATTTCATACGTATTTTACGAGGTGGCTAATTCAAATGAGTGAGGTCATACGAATTCGTCTAAACCCCAGTGACGGGTGGGGTTAGGGGTAGGTAATTCATACAAATTCATCCAAATTTGGCAACTCATTAAAAAACAACAACAACAAAAAAAACATAGTAATTCATACAAATTAGCCACCTCGTAAAATACGTACGAATTGCCATGAGACGGGTTGAATTACTTTATTATTGATTATTATTATTATTATTATTATTGAATACTAACCATAAGTAACTCTGCAACAACATGTCAACTAACTACATGTCAACTTAATATCTGCTAACACTTTATTTTGATGGTCCCCAAACAGACATTCTACTTTGCAACTACATGCCAACTTATTCTACTAACCCGAACCTAACAGTCTACTAATACTCTAATGACTGAAGTTGACATGTAGTTGCAAAGTTACTTATAGTTAGTAGAATGTCTAAATTGGACCATCGAAATAATGTAACCACGATTTCTTTCAATTGCTTAGTCATCCACCACATGTCCACCAAAGAACGGCGTATCCGAGCAATAAGAGAGATGGCGCGCACCCTGCGTGTGGGCGGGCGGATCATGATCTACGTTTGGGCCATGGAGCAGAAGAGACGCAAGTTTGAGAAGCAGGACATCTTCGTTCCCTGGAACCCCAATCCTCCTTCATCTCCTGCCCTCAGAGTAACCGGCCGAAACCCGACAGCGAGGCAAACGGAACCCAAAGCATCAGCGACGACAACGCTTCCAGTGACAAGCACAGGAAAGTGAAAAGCACATCCTCCATGGTGGATGAGGGTGACTTGATCAACCCCAGTCAGCAGAAACAACAGAGGCTTTGGTTCTTCTCCAGATCTTTGGATTCAGTGTTGGACTTCGGCAGCCTGACCATGTCACGCTCCTCTTCCAGCTCTTTACAAACTCCTGTCGATGAAGCCACGGAAAGCAGAAGCCGAAGAGCTAGTAGAGGGCTCATCAGGCAGATGTCCAGCCTCTTTTCATCCTCTTCCAGAACCAGTCTAGAAGAAGATGTCTTCATCTCAGAACCTCACGAACGGGTCCATAAATTCGACAACAGAAGTGCTGGGAATGGAAATGAGACTGTTCCTGTGGAGCTTGTCCATGATTGTTCCTCAGTTCCACTGCCCGACTTGGTGTCCTACCAGAGGGATCAGTCGAATCTTGAAGGACACGAGGATGGAAAATCAAGCCTACAAGAGCCCTTGCAGAGGCAGGAAAGCAGAGCGTCTCTTCTGGAAACTGAGGGGATGAATGGACGGAGCAGCGAACAGATGAAGGACTCTTGTCTGCGGTACTACCACGTATTCAGGGAAGGAGAACTGACGCAGTTGATCCAAAACCATGTTGATGACCTCCATGTTCTGCACACTTACTTGGACCACGCCAATTGGTGCGTGGTGGCTGAGAAGGTCCAAGTCTGGAAGGTTTAATTCTCATTTTATACATGTATTTTAATTTATAATATCTGTTTTAATGTCTTTTAACGTTTTAGTTTGAGATTTTAAGTATTGGGACCAGAGAGCTAATATTAAGCATTAGCTGTTCAGTATCCATGGCAATAACAAGCGAGGTATTGATGCTCTTACGAGACCAGTGTTGGTCCAAATTGTAACACTAATGCTAGTCGTACTATGAAAACTGCTATACTAAATTTAGCATTAGCCTACTTCTGTTGCATTCAGTTTAAAGTTACAAATAATCGACTTAACTTGCACTGATTTTAATGGTGTATCACTGTTAACTGTCTTAAGCAATGCCTGCCTGAAACAGAAAGCATAGCACATCATTTTTTCTGAACTAAACAATGTGAGCACATAACTAGTGTTTTCTTATGAACACTCTTGGCAGGTTTGTCTGTGTAGGTGTTGTGTTGTGGGGTTAGTATTATCATAAAGCAGTTGTGTTGTGGTCTGAAGCTTTTAAACAAGATTTTAACTAGTTGGCTGCTTGTTAATCAATTGCACATGAATATCCATCTTGAAAACTTGAACAATTGAAACATGTTTGTGCCGTGTTGTTGTGAATTGTGCGTTTGTATTTGTGTAACTTGATCATGTCATTGTCACAACAAAGGTCTTTAATTTTCCTTTAAACTTGAACCAATTTTATGTGTATTTTTGACTTATAATAAATGCAGTATATTTTGTTTTTATCTGACCTATTGGCTTCTTTTGTCTTTTTAGTGAAAGGTAATTTTTTTTCCCAGTTGTTTAAAATATTTTAAAGCTGCTGTCCCTAACTTTTTTTTTTTTTTTTTTCTTTGGTTAAAAATGATCCAAAATCAATTTTGGAGCAAGTACATAACCAGCCAGTGTTCAAAACTATCTCCTTACCTTAGCCTGATTTACAATGGTAAGTTTGTAATAATGTTTTCTAATTCGGGTGGTACTGGTAGGTTTCCCCCGGAAATTTTGAGGCATGCTCACTTTGTGTCATTATGTCACATCTGTTTACATGAAGGAAGAGTCCCAGCTAGTAGCTATATCATGTGTGAATGCTACAGGTGCTGGATCATTTATGGCCTTTTCTCACAGCAGCTGCAATAATTAAATATTATTTTGATGGCGGATTTTACGGTATGACAAAATAATGTTAGAGTTTAGACTTTACAGGAATTGAAATCTACAGGTAACGCTAACACAGACTAAATATAGTCACGAAATACTGATGTTGTTAACATTAACAATTTGGGAACGTATAACAAAAATTGTGCACAGTTTGATGTGACATGACCTAAGCAATCATTAATCACCATTGGCAGCGCGATTTATTGTAATGCTTTTTTTTTTCTGTTGGTCGGAACAAAAGTGGCAGATTTGTTGAGATGGCATTTTTAACCGGTGAAAATTCTTGTTTTGGTCATACTTCCAAGACTACAATCTGTGATTCCAAAGTAGTCTTTTTAGTGAAAAGGTATATTAAAAGTATTTTATAAAATAATTTATGAAACACAGCTTATAAGAAAATTCTTAATAATGCATTATTTTTATTATTAAAAACAAAACAAAAAACAATATAATAAAAGCACTGTTTTTACCCACTGGTTAAAATAAGTAAGGAATGATTGATGACGGGCTGTTGAATTCTTAGACAATAATGCACACCCGAGGTGGTAATGCGGCCATGACGCGAAGCGGAGTTACACCTCGGGTGTGCATTATTTTCTAAGAATTCAACAGTCTGGAGTCAATTATTCCGCTTATACTACAGTTACCACATCTCAAGACACTGTTTCAATGGTGTATTTCAAGACATTTGTCAGGTTTTTGTCCTTAAAACACTCTTGTGTGTGGGACTAATTTCTTACGCATCTCATCCCAAGCTTTCGTTGCTAATTCCAAAACGTCATTTCAGAACTAGTAACGGAGGCTTGAACCTTGATAGCAGAATAATACTGTTGATACAGTTATTAACGCAGTTGAGAGAGAGAGAGAGAGAGAGAGAGAGAGAGAGAGAGAGAATAAGCAGAATTTGTGAACTAGCCTACCTGATCTGTGCGTCTCTAACGGCAGCAGTGTCTCCAGCGAAACTATAAGTTTATCTCAAGAATCGCACAGTTACCTCACTGGTGAGTCATGTATCTTTTAACAAAGTCCCTTTAAGTCATTTCACTCGGCGGCCATCTTTGAAACGCCTCTCGGGCATCCTGGGCATCATGCAATCTCTTTGAATGGGAAAACATCAAATTCTCCAAAACGGTTCGCCAACCTTACGATTAAATTTCATATTTGAAATCACCAATGAAATCTAACAACAACCGGCTCATAAATTTAGTTTCTAAACGCTCGGATCATGACCAAAAAAACTGTATTTTTCTGGCTGGATCAAGGCTCTCTTCGGCTCTCTTCGGAGGCGCGCGTCTGACTGTTTCTATAGAAACCGGTGATTCTAACCATAGACATCATGATGTCTGTGGCTGCGTCCGAAAACCTAGGTAGCTGTCTTGCTGCCTCGCTGTCTTATAAGAGAATGACTTTTACGGCAGTGTTTGTACATGAAGGTACGTCACGAAACTGATTTCGGACAGACATCTGAGGCAGCATAACAGTTTAATGATCTACAGCAATATAGCGCGAGCTTTGGGGAGAACTAAACAAATATTTAATTATTACAGTAGTAATTTCTCGATAGAAATGATATCAAAATTGAAAAATGTTGGTCAAAATCGTACATTTATACACAAACTGAGCAGCAAACGCAACTGTCGGACGCCATCTTTATTTTTCTAGCTCAACTGTCACAGAATGGAAAGCACAGGATTGTGGGATATCAAAGGCAGCTAAGGATACATCTATGCTTCCTTGAAAAATCGATCAGATGAAGGTATCTCATGAAACAGGAAGTGAAGCTAACATTGGATTCGGACGTGCCTTGATGCCTTCCTACCTTGAAATGTGTCCTCAGAAGGCAGCATTTTACAGTTTTCGGACGCAGCCTGTGATTCTAACGGCCGCTGAAGTGACGCGATGACTTTACCAGTCGGTGTTTGGCTTTTATTTAGAAGGCGGGACTTATTCCGCCATAATGCGCGTTACACTTTGTCCCATTCAAAACAATACGAGTGACGCGTCTTGTGTTATTCTATAGTCTTTGCTTTTAAGTCGCTAAACTATTTTACTGATTATTCGTCAGAGCACCTTGACCAAATGTTTCTGTATGAGTGTGTGTCCATACTATACATTACGTGTGTATGTTTGAAAGAGAGAGAGAGAGCTGGAGAGAAAACATATTTTGTGGCAAAAACCATGATAAAAATTTGTCGTTTTCAACCTTTTGTTTCCTATATTTATTTGCTTGGTCACTGTCGTTTTGGGTTTTGTTTCTTTTGCGGTCGTAGGCTGTAAGGACCTATTGAGATAACTAATCATTTGGCGAAGTGATATGGAACTGCAATGTGGACAAGACCTGCTAGAACGGACTATATGCACGGGTTACTTCCTGGTTGTCGTTAAGCCAGCTCGGGCACTTCCGGTGAACTGTTAGCTGTTCATTCTGTAGTCTTTGTACATCGACACAAAACCATCTATGGTTGACTTTTTAATGTTGTATTTATATTTTAATGCAGTTATTACATTTACCTAATTTGCCAATAAACCAGTTTTATTGATTGCAATAAAGACGAAGCTATTGGGACTGTTTAAAAATGCCGTGTCTGTAATTAGACACACACACATTTTTTCCCCAGCATTTTAAATGTTATTTTTAATGCGATGACCACAAACATAATTTGTTCATCCTTCTGAGATTGTCCCCATTGTAAAACCGAACGTTTAAAACTGTAGGAAATTTAACATTTGATAAAAAACACTTATTTAAAAATAAAAAAGACAGTAATTAGCACTTTAACCAGCAGGTGGCGGCAAAGTAGCATTTATTTGCGCACAAATCAGCCATTTCCTCTAAACGTTTTTCACTTCGTTTTTGACTAAATATTAAACATTATAAAATAACTAGGTTTGAAAAAACATTTTGTCAATGTGAAGTATGAAATACTCACAAAATCTTATGAAAAACAATAACTTTTATTGTGAATTAACTACACAGAAAGCGAGCACCGCATCTCCCTTTGTAATCACAGCAGATGTCTGTCTGTTTTTTACAGTCTATGGTGCAGCGCAAGATCAATGATTTCAGCACACTTGTAAAAACACATTTTATTCAATTAATCTAACTAAAGTGCACAATAAATATTTAATTTTTGAAGCTTTTTTTCACATAAAAGTGTGAAAACTAATGGTCGAATTGAATTTAGCCGAGGAGGAACATTGAGGTAGGCTACGTCTTTATTTATTTATTTTCTAAGCTGTCTTACGTTTGAATAACTAAATTAATGCTATGCCTGACTATTTAAGTGACTATATTCTGATTATAAACTAAGTATTACACTACTGATGCTTAACACACCAGCAAATGACATCTCACCGGAAGTTATCGAGCTGGCTTATATTAATGCGGAACACAAGACGTGTCACTCGTATTGTTTTGAATGGGAGAAAGTGTAACGCGCAATATGGCGGAATAAGTCCCGCCTTCTAAATAAGAGCCAATCGCCGACTGGTAAAGTCATCGCGTCACTTCAGCGGCCGTTAGAATCACCGGTTTCTATAGAAACAGTCAGACGCGAGCCTCCGAAGAGACGCGCATTTAGGTCTGCGCATGCGCATTAGCTTGATCCAGCCTGAAAAATAAATTTTTTTGTCATGATTCGAGCGTTTAGAAACTAAATTTATGAGCCGGTTGTTGTTAGATTTCATTGGTGATTTCAAATATGAAATTTAATCGTAAGGTTGGCAAACAGTTTTGGAGAATTTGATGTTTCCCCATTCAAAGAGATTGCATGATGCCCAGGATGCCCGAGAGGCGTTTCAAAGATGGCCGCCGAGTGAAATGACTTGTCTTAAAGGGACTTTGATATACCCTGTGTCTCAATCAGCTCCCTAGTTCAGTAGTCAGGGCACTGACCAGGGAGTCGGCCATTTTAAGGGCTGTCTCAATCGCAGAATCCTTCCAGGGCACTGAAACGGTCACTCCCTGAAAAGTCCCACAATGCACCGTGAAAACCAGGGAGCATCGATGCTCACTATGCTCCCTTAACGGAAGTTCTGAAGCGCGAAACTTGAATCACGTGAGCCAACTCACTACACATAACGATACGCGATATATGTTTTTAAAAATACAAACCGTTATTTTATTATATTTCAGCATAAACATACATCGCTAGACAGGTAATGAACATAATCTAGCTAACATTTATAATTTATTCACGGCTTAAATGTTGCACGTATATGTAACAAGCAAATAATTAATCATAATGTACTTTAAATAACATTACAAGTAATGTCAGAAAATATCAGCTCTGTTGTTGTTCATAAATACCAGTAGTGATGTTGTACAATGAGGACGTTGTCACATCGCCGGAAATAGAGTCATAAGTGTCCCAATGTGTAGTAAACAAGCATCTTTTACTGTCCTTATCAGTGCCCGAATTCGTGTACACGATATACTGATTCACGAGCTCGGGAGCTAGGGAACTGATTGAGACACACCCATAGTCCACTACTTTACTACTTCTCTGAAAATAATTGCACACCTTAGAACGTTGGTCAACCAATCAGATTCAATCATTCAACAGACCCATAGTATAAAATGTAATTACTTCATTATCATTTTGTTTATTTATTTTTAATTAAATATTATTTTATAATAATATTGAGCAATGTAGTTTTAGCCGGCAAGTAAAAATTTTTGTAAACTTTGTAAAACCCAGCCATTTATAAATAAAAAATACATTACTAAAAGAAGACCAACATAGTTTATCGTTTGAATAAATATGGGATTTTTATTCATGAGATCTATTGCATCCAATAGCAATGGCACAAGAGAATGTTCGGTAACATTTTAGTTTGGGGACGTATTCTCACTATTAACTAGTTGCTTATTACTAGCTTGCATATTACTAGCATATTGGCTGTTTATTAGCACATATTAATGCCTTATTTTTCATGACCATATTTTACATCACTTGATCCTACCCAATACCTAAATGTAACCACTACAACAACTACCTTACTAACTATTAATAAGCAGTAAATTAGGAGTACATTAAGGCAAAAGTCATAGTTAATAGTGAATATTTATTCCTCAAACTAAACTGTGACCGAATGTTCATATGGTCCCTCTCAACACCAATGATTTCAGTTTGTTTAGCATCTGCTGTCCATTTCCATCCTGGTGTTAAAGTCCATATTCTCTCCAAACCTAAGAGCAGAAATATGAACCATTAAAAGCATATAAACCTCTGACAGTGCACTACTGCTGTCTTCATTTTTGTGATTTAAAAGGACAGAAAGCAATTCTATAAAAGTGTTCAGCAAAAACTGCTTCATAATAACATCCACACGAAAAACAGCAACATAGCATGTGCTTTTTTTTTTCCATTACTTAAAAAAAAAAAAAAAAAAAAAAAACATACCCTGTTTTCTCACAATCAAGAGAAAAACAATTGTCAAAATAAAAATAAAAAAGTGAGATAAATTGAATAAATATATAGATTGGTAAAAGGCATGAATAATATCCATGTTCATTTTACTCAGGTCCATGAAATACCATGTTACATTCATTATGGATTCTGTGACCTCACCTTTGAAGCAGCTCTGTGAATTATTGAGTGCCTGCGTGCCAGTCGATCAATATCTCTTGAATAGCCTCCTCCAATGACAGTGGCTACAGGAATGCCCTTTTTAATGACTGTCTGAAGTACATAAAGATCCCTCTGGTAAAGTCCTAAGTTGTGTGGGCAAAATGGACAGACATAAAAGGGTCAATTACATAAAATACCACTTTGATTATAATGATATCTGATATATGTGCGTAATAGAGTGGAATGATTCACCTTCATCTGTGAGACGAAGTCTTCCAAGTTCATCCTCCCAGTGTGGATCGACTCCAGAATCATACAGCACCAGTTCAGGGTGGAATGTCTCCAGTAACCAAGGGAGGTGTTCCTGGACTGCACAGGAAATGACCTGATGCATTTTACCATAGTACCACAGATAGGCTTATTTAATAGAGATATATGTAAATGTTTTTAAAAGTCAAAACTGATCTGCTTATGTTTTTGTGTAGGTGCAAAGTGAGTCAGAGTGAAATAAATAATACCTTTGGAAAGATACTCTTTGTCTTCAGTGCCATCTTCTAAACTGACATCTAGGTCACTCTGCTGCTTTCGCAAAGGAAAGTTTGTCCCACAATGCACTGAGAAGGTAAAAACATTGGGTTCATCCTTAAAGATGAATGCTGTGCCATCACCCTAGTGAATGCAGGAAAGAAAAACATCTGCTATTATTCAGGAAAACTACAGCACACACGCACACACAAAAAAAGGATTTCTGTTAGCCTCTTTTTTGACTTTCAGATGTAAATGATTCATCCACTATTAAAGTCAGCATGAAACAATAGTTGTGATAGTCTTTTCTTCCCTATTGTGACATATACAGTACAGTCCAAAAGTTTGGAACCACTAAGATTTTTAATGTTTTTAAAAGAAGTTTCGTCTGCTCACCAAGGCTACATTTATTTAATTAAAAATACAGTAAAAACAGTAATATTGTGAAATAGTATTACAATTTAAAATAACTGTTTTCTATTTGAATATATTTCACAAAGTAATTTATTCCTGTGATGCAAAGCTGAATTTTACTCCAGTCTTCAGTGTCACATGATCCTTCAGAAATCATTCTAATATGCTGATCTGCTGCTCAAGAAACATTTAATGTGTACAATTGTACAAAATATTTGTGTACAATATTTTTTTTCAGGATTATTTGATGAATAGAAAGTTCAAAAGAACAGTGTTTATCTGAAATCTAATCTTTTGTAACATTATAAATGTCTTTACTGCCACTTTTGATTGATTTAATGCATCCTTGCTGAATAAAAGTATTCATTTCTTTAATTTCTTTTCAAAAAAAAAAAAATAAAAATTCTTACTGACCCCAAACTTTTGAACGGTAGTGTATAATGCTACAGAAGCTTTGTATTTCAGATAAATGCTGTTCTTTTGAACTTTCTATTCATCAAGGAATCCTGAAAAAAAAAGTACACAACTGTTTTCAACATTGAAAATAATCATAAATGTTTATTGAGCAGCAAATCAGCATATTAGAATGATTTCTGAAGGATCATGTGACACTGAAGACTGGAGTAATGATGCTGAAAATTCAGCTTTGCCATCACAGGAATAAATTACTTTGTCAAATATATTTAAATAGTACACTGTTATTTTAAATTGTAATAATATTTCACAATATTACTGTTTTTTTACTGTATTTTTAATTAAATAAATGTAGCCTTGGTAAGCAGACGAAACTTCTTTTAAAAACATTAAAAATCTTAGTGGTTCCAAACTTTTGGACTGTACTGTATCTGAGTGAAACAGCTTCTTGAACAAGAAAAAATGTAGGATGGCACTTGATTTTGATTTTAGTTGGATAGTTGTGGTTTGCTATTGGTCAGTCTCATGTGAGTGACAGTTTTTCCGCCTTCACACCAGTAAACATCATCATAGAATAGAGCTGCATGATTCTGGATAAATTGAGAATATATATATATTTTTTTTTCCCAAATAGAGAATTCTCCACCAACTCTGAATATATAACTAAATAAAACAATTTACTAGAGATTCTGACAAAAAGGTTGCTTCAGTCTATTAAGAATGTTGAATTAATTTGAAAAGTTTAAAAAAAAAAAATTGTTTTGAATGAATGATTCAATGACACACTCACAAATGACTCACTTATAGATGAATCAACGTTTTTTAAAGGTGCCCAAGAATGCTTTTTCACAAGATGTAATATAAGTCTAAGGTGTCCCCTGAATGTGTCTATGAAGTTTCAGCTCAAAATACCCCATAGATTTTTTTTTAATTAATTTTTTTAACTGCCTATTTTGGGGCATAATTAGAAATGCACCGATTTTTTTCGGCGCCCGCCCCTTTAATTCGCGTGCTCCCTGCCACACGAGCTCCCGATTATATTACAGAACATTTACAAAGTTCACGCAGCTAATATAACCCTCAAATGGATCTTTACAAGATGTTCGTCATGCATGCTGTATGCATGCTTCGAATTATGTGAGTAAAGTATTTATTTTGATGTTTATATTTGATTCTCTATGAGTTTGAGGCTGTGCTCCGTGGCTAACGGCTAATGCTACACTGTTGGAGAGATTTATAAAGAATGAAGTTGTGTTTATAAATTATACAGACTGCAAGTGTTTAAAAATGAAAATAGCGACGGCTCTTGTCTCCGTGAATACAGTAAGAAACGATGGTAACTTTAACCACATTTAACAGTACATTAGCAACATGCTAACGAAACATTTAGATAGACAATTTACAAATATCACTAAAAATATCATGCTATCATGGATCATGTCAGTTATTATTGCTCCATCTGCCATTTTCGCTGTTGTTCTTGCTTATCTAGTCTGTTGATTCACCTGTGCAGATCCAGACGTTACTGGCTGCCCTTGTCTAATGCCTTTCATAATGTTGGGAACATGGGCTGGCATATGCAAATATTGGGGCGTTACGTAACAGTCGGTGTTATGTTGAGATCCGCGTGTTTTCCGGAAGTCTTTTAAACAAATGAGATTTACATAAGAAAGAGAAAGCAATGGAGTTTGAAACTTAATGTATGTCATTTCCATGTACTGAACTCTTGTTATTCAACTATGCCAAGGTAAATTCAAATTTTGAATCTAGGGCACCTTTAACCTCTTTTCAAAATGGTTTTCAATCTCTTGAATGAATGATTCAATGACAAATACTTTAACTAGGGATGTCAATTTACACAAATTCCCACGAGTGATCGTCGTTTAAATTAACAGTCACTTAATTGATTAATCTTTAGCCTTAATACTGCAGTATGCTTAGTCAACGGCATGACAGGGTGTGCAAATGCTGCTCAAAACGCCATGTTCCTCACCAAATGAATGAGAAGGGTTTTCAATCTAAATAAAGGGCTAGTAGGTATGTAATAGGGCTTATATCGCATGCGATTTTCACGCGTATTTCGTCAGTAAAGCCGGTTCCCTGATTACCGCTAAATCGCCATCACCTGCTTTCAAATGGAGCGGCATTTAATAGACAGAGCCGTAGTTCACTGACAAGCTACGCAATATCGCGTTCATATCGCAGATGAAACGCGATATTGCATAGCTTGTCAGTGAACTACGGCTCTGTCTATTAAATGCATGCGTGCTTTACTACAGAGTTAATTCTTAACCAAATCTATGAGATAAATCAGATATAGAGAGGCCTACACAAAATAAACACAATATTACAACTTACATTTGCACAAAACGAAAGGCTGCAAATGCACACACAAACTTAGTCATGATGAAGGTGTAACTCTAGCTGTAAAATGGTTTCAAACATAACTCGCTTCTTTTTTCCTTTACATGTTTCGCGGTTGAGCAGCACACATGCGCATGAACCTGCTTAATCGACACTCGATACATTTTATCGATTAAATGTATTATCGACAATTAATCAATCATTAACATCCCTAACTTTAACATTCACTTGTTGCCACCTAGTGGTGTAATGATGTAATTGATACAATCATGATTTACTCTATTTTGTTCGCTACAGTAGACATCAATGTTTATATCCGAATTATATTTTTTTTATCCCAGTACTTCTGTGATAACTTGAATTATTGTAACACAGAAATAGTGATACTGTGTGGTTGAAAAGGCTGTTTGTGAAGCTGTTGCATACCTAAACTTGACAACTGTTTTTCTATGTCAGTGGCAGCGCCAACGCAGATTTGAATGTTCCAGTGTGATTTTGTTTAATAGACACAGGCGAATCGTTGTCATTTAGTAATAAGATGTTTCAATGGAGATTGCGATCTTTTAACGATTAAGCATGCAGCTCTATCAGAGAAGAGATGTCACTGCAAGAGGCAGGGGAAGTTATTTTGATTAAAGATTATGAAGGCACATGAATTTAAAAAAAAAAAGGTGCACGGATAATATAATAAATACTGCCATATTTTGTATAAATATGAATTGTCAATTCTTTTTTATGGTGACTAAAAACATTCTTCCTAAAAAAATTTAGAAAATCTTCAAAAAGTCTTGTACCTGATGTACATCCAGATCTACGATGAGAATCTTCCTCTTGGATGCGGACTCACCCATCAAGTGTTTGGCGGCCACAGCCAAGTCATTGAGGAGGCAGAAGCCTGCGCCGTAGCCTGGGAAGGCATGATGGGTCCCACCGGCTGTACTGCACGCCAGTCCCCTCTGCAGGGCGATCTCTCCTGCCAGCACAGTGCCACCTGGACCACATCTCAGATGAGAGAAATACATTACATGAGACTGCTGAAGGGGGAGGACAACTGGACAGTATACGGTAGTTTTACAATCTAGTACTGACTTCAGTATGCAATAACAAAATGGGTTAAATGATTAAACAACACAGTGCTGAAGACTCACAGAAACAAACGAACAAAAACAATATTTCACTCCTTAATCAGAAGGAAAAAAATGTTTTGCTTAAGAAAATGAACTTTTTCCATTGTAACATTATTATTTTTGAAGGGGCCTGTACTGTAATGCAGAAATATGAAATAGACCAGACATTAATGAGGTTCACTCCACATGTGTACATGTACTAAATGACCTGTTTCATATCTGCAGCGTTGTACTAAACCAGAACTCCAAGGAAATCCAGTCCGTCTCTGATCTTTCTCACTGATTTTTCCATCAATAAAGTTGGACAGGTACTCCTCAGTATGAACACATCCCAGAAGCCCTTTGGAGGCAATCTTAGGGGCCCACACCTATAAGACGGTGTCAAGTAGCCTATATTAATATTACATAAGTATATTAAATCAAGTTTTGTTAAATATGTGTTAATGCAAGTAACATATTCACTAAACATGCCCAACCTGTTTATCTGTTATGACTTGATCTCTGAGCAGACTCTCCAGGACTTTGGGGAACTTTCCCATGGGAAACCTGTGGTTTTCAGGGAGGTCACATACGTATTTGACATGATGAACTAAAGGAAGTGCTCTTGATTCAAGGCAAGTCTGAGAAAAACAGATGCAAATGAGTTGCAGCAATTCACTGCACTGAACTGTTAGTAAATGTCATGTCTGTACTAGTTTTACACTCTGGGGGTTTGAATGTGATAATATTGAGGAAAATTACATGTTCAGCGTTGAAAGACCTCCTCCATGCCCCATGCATTGGGTTTCGTTTCAGAAGTGTTTCATATTGGACCACATGTTTGCATTTAATAGTTGCTCTATACGTAGATTTTTGACGTAATAAATGAAACATTGCTGTCATAAAGGCTACAATACGTAACAACTGAGTGTTTACAAATAGCGCGCAGTTATACAATCAGCAACTATGAATTAACGATCGATAGATACATGACATTTTAAAACGCTTTCTGAGTCAGATTGGATGTTATTAAAGATACGCACGCAAGAACATAAAGTATATCCACGATCATCAGCCCGTACAGATCATAGACTGTAAAAAAAAGATACAGAAACAGATCTATGCGTGTGTATGTGTGTGTGTGCGCGCGCGCGCGTGCACTAGAGCTCGTATTTTTCTTGTTGTAATCGAAGTGTGCTACTGCCACCCTTTGTTGAGGAGCGAGAGAGCTGCAAACAGGACATCAAATGTGGTGCAGTCATTTTGTCATATTGCAAACATTTTTGTTGTTTGTTTTCTACATTTATTTAAGAGAATATTGTCCACTTGAAGGAGAGAATGGGCACAATAAACAAACAAGTAAGTATAAGTGTCCCAAATATACAATTACACACAGATTTAATTTAAATCAGAAGGTATTGGCTGACTGTAGATTAAACGGCTTACATAACTAACTGGGTCAAATCACTATAAAATGCCTTTGAGACTTCACAATTTCCAAAACAAAAAGCTGAGATTTTCCATTTAACTTCTTATTTGTTGTATTAAGCAGACCTTAGAAATGCATGTTGATCAAGCTCCTGCACTTTTTTTATAACTTAACTGCAAGCAGACAATGTACAAGCAAACCACAAAATATGTCCACCCTGTCATGGACAAAAAAAGTAAATATATTTTCTTTGCATGATTATAAAATGTAGATTTTAAGTAAAGATATTTGGTCCCTTTCTCAACAATACATTTTAATTAATCAGAAAAGTCTTTTGATAATAATGAAATTACTGAAAAAATATTTGTTTTACCTATTAAATATGCGATAGTTGCACTTTCTTTTCTAAATAACATCTAAAAACAAAGATATCTGGTCAAACTTTTTAAACAATATGAACTGGCCTTATTTTCTTCATGAAGAAATCACACAAACTGTTTTGCTAACTTGTTAAAATAATTTGCTTATTTTTTTATAAAAGATGAAGATGACAAGGTGGAAAATGACAGGGTGGAGTAAGACTTTAATGGGTGAAGAAAACAGGAACATAAGAGAAACAACAGGAACAAGAACCATTAAGCAATATGTGATACTCTAAATATTAGGGGTGTAACGGTACACATATTCGTACCACCCTGCTGAAAAAAACATCATATGCTGGTAAAGGTAGGTTTTGAAGCTGGTATGCTGGATTGAACTGGTTTATGCTGGTCCATGCTGATCCTATGCTGGTCCTAAGCTGGTCCGGGACCAGCATAGGACCAGCACTTGACCAGCATAAACCAGCTCAATCCAACATACCAGCTTCAAAACCTATACCTTACCAGCATATGCTGTTTTTTTCAGCAGTGCCCAGCACTTTTAACCACCATTTTTTATTTAACCAGGAAAGACTCACTGAGGTTAAACATATCTTTCACAGGAGTGACCTGGCCAAAATAAAAACAATTACATTTCACTGAATCATCTTCCATTTGCCGAATGACTACTTTTGGCTGTACGCAGTGGTATACTGTGATTTTTCCCTCCCAGCCTCATACTCACCTGTCCCAGAGTGATAATGCTAATGTATATAGTATGCATCTGATCTAGGCTACATGTAATTGAGAGCATTCTGAAAGACTGCTTATGTGTGTGTTATCAACATGTTGATTTATTATAATCAACAAAAGACTCATTTTCTACTGTTTAGTGTCAATCATCTGCCAGTTAAGATAGCCTTAGATGTTATATGAATATGGTTCCTGGAGCATAAGTTTTATCAGCTGGCAAGTTTCAATGCACATTTAAAGGCACAGTATGTTTTTTTTCTCCGCTAGGGGTCGCTAAACTCTTCAAAACAATAACAAAGGCGTAGATTTATGACACAGCGAACCTACTCATGGAACTTGTCGTCATTCCGATGGATCTAATAATGTTTATGGATGAGTGAATTTATGTTTTTAAAGGTCCCGTTTTTCGTGGTTTTTTGAAGCTTTGATTGTGTTTATAGAGTGCAATATAACATGTGTTCATGTTTCGTGTGTAAAAAAACACAGTATTTTTCACATAATTTACTTATCTGTATACCGCTGTTTCCACTGTCATAAAAACGGGCTGATGACTTCCTTGTTCTATGAAGTCCCTCCTTCAGAAATACGTTCTGATTGTGCCAGCGGTTCCTGTGTTGTGATTCGACAGCTCTGAGCGCACCGTGTCCGGAAAGGTCACGCCTCTTACCATAACGTGGAGATGCATGCGCTCAGTGTTACTGTAAACATGTCTTTAATTTTTACCCTATCAATTTGAGCCGGAATCAGACCCGGTGATTGGACTGCGGGATGAAAATAACAGCGTTTCGACGACATGGCGACAAACACACTCTGCAAACGCAACTCTTGTGTATTCCTGTGGGCGGAGGTTAGTCAAAAAACTGTTTTAGTGTCGTCATTAAAGAAGGAAGTAGAGGGATGTAGTCCAAACTGGCCGTTCGATGTAGGCGACTTCTGTTAAATAAAATATCTCGCTTGGCATTGAACTTTGAGCTTTAAAATTTTACAGATTTTATTTATACTCTAACAACAACATTACACACTAACTAAAGTTTGAAACATGGGGTCTCGAAGAACGGGACCTTTAACATGACTGTGATATGAAGCAGTGGCCGAGAATCGCGGGTGCGATTGCTAATGAGAGACACATTTTAGTGCCACACGCAAGCCCTAAAGGAATGAGGACATTTCATTCTACCGAACTACTCACAAAGTTGAAATACTTCTCATACAGGTCAGTTTATTTGTGAGGTAACGTAGTGCTGTTTCACTTGGTCTCATGTTACACTATCATATTAAAGGTGCCATCGAACGTTTTTTTACAAGATGTAATATAAGTCTAAGGTATCCCCTGAATGTGTCTGTGAAGTTGCAGCTCAAAATATTTTTTTTATTAATTTTTTTTAACTGGCTATTTTGAGGCATAATTAGAAATGCGCGGATTCATGCTGCGGCCCCTTTAAATCGTGCGCTCTCCGCCCCCTCCCGAGCTCTCGACTCTATCACTGCATAAACAAATTTCACACAGCTAATATAACCCTCAAAATGGATCTTTACAAAATGACGGCTCTTGTCTCTGTGAATACAGTAAGAAACGATGGTAACTTTAACCACATTTAACAGTACATTGGCAACATGCTAACGAAACATTTAGAAAGACAGTTTACAAATATCACTAAAAATATCATGTTATCATGGATCATGTCAGTTATTATCGCTCCATCTGCCATTTTTCGCTATTGTTCTTGCTTGCTTACCTAGTCTGATGATTCAGCTGTGCACATCCAGATGTTAATACTGGCTGCCCTTGTGTAATGCCTCGATCATGGGCTGGCATATGCAAATATTGGGGGCGTATATATTAATTATCCTGACTCTTACGTAACAGTCAGTGTTATGTTGAGATTCGCTTGTTCTTTGGAGGTCTTTTAAAAAAATTAGATTTATATAAGGAGGAAACAACGGTGTTTGAGACTCACTGTATGTCATTTCCATGTACTGAACTCTTGTTATTCAACTATGCCGAGGTAAATTCAATTTTCAATTCGATGGCACCTTTAAACTCTTCGAGTGTGTTGAAAGTTGTAATGTTATTCTATGTATTAGTTTGTTGGCTGTATGAGACTAACAGTAAGCTAGATCAACATTAGAATATCATATTGATGATAGTCTAACATTTCATCGTGTTGAGCTATATAACATTCATTAGTCTTACGTAGCCTACATTTGCTTACCTTGTCTAATAACGCGCAGGTCAAAGTTGTCACAAAGCTCTCACCATCTCGGAAACGCCATGCTGATATTTATCCTCATTTTATTTCTCATTTTGTCCCAAAGTTTGCTTGCCATGGTCCATAATGTTTGAATGAAATAACAACAGTGTACCGCTAATTGTTATGCAGCTGTTGGCGTCTGTTGCCATGGTTACTGTGCAGCACAAGGAAACCAGAGATAATGCAGATATTACATTATTGACAGGCGACAAGTGACAAGGGAGGGATGGGCACAATTTAAAATTGTTAATTTCTCTGAATTTAGAAATTCTTGGAAACTTTTAGAACAATGTATGTACAGCTGAACGAAATATATAACACAGTGCAAGTGGGTTTTGGATATTTTAACCCTTAAATGCATACCTCGGGTCTTTAGTGACCCGGGACATCATTCACTACCCTCCTCCTCATTCATTTTTTAAAGTTAGACTTCAACCTTCTTGGTATTCCTCAATCGATTCATTATAAAGAATATAACAAGAAAAAAAATCATAAAATTATAAAAGAATGCCTATTTTTGAATTCATTTTTTGTAAAAATTGTATAGGGTCGCTAACGACCCGAGGTATGTATCAGTGTACATATATTTTTTCTGCACAACAATAATTGAATCTTAGATGACGGAATAAGTGCAATTCACCTTTATTCCACAAGGTGGCAATGTCTGATACACAATGCTGGAGTGACGACTTATTTAGACAGAAAATGAAATAATAAGAAAAACATGAAATGGCTCAGTGATTTACTGCAGAGCAAGTACTGAACGCAATCAATTATGACTGTAACTGTCACTGGATCGATCTGGTGAAGCTGTTAGCGATCGAAATATTGATTTTGAATATGTTGAAAATTATATAGTTCTGAGAATATGTTTGAGATCGCGAATGGGCTCATATGTGACCAGTCACGGAAAGTAGGGACACAAATTCTGGGGCATTTTGAGTTATTCACAGATTCTGCAAGTGTAGTCTCCAAGCTTTCCAACGATGTGTAACACATGGAAATCTGATAATATTTGGAGAAGTTGTGGCCATTTGAAGGTAGGCACTCAAAAATGCTCAAAGGGCAGAAAATGACCTGTAATTTTGCAGTTCTCGCCTGTTCTCACCTGCTGGGAGTGACAAAAGGGCTCATTTACATCTCATTTAGATAAGCCATACCCCCTGTAAAGCTGCATGGTTGCATAGCAACGACAGACGCAACGGGAAAAATGTTTATGGATCCGGACCGCATACTATTAATAATAAAGGATAATGTGCATTGTAAATGTCAGTAATTTATCTTTTTTGACATTAGGACTTTTTAACAGGATTCTGTGATGATAACCGTATAGTCCTGATTTAGACCTCAGTTAGTGGTTAGACCTGGTTTGAGTCAAAGGATTAAAAAAATCCTGTACATTAAACTCTTCAATAAATACTTTTACTTTCGACTTATAACGCACATTTTACGGCTACGGATACTTTATACTTTTACCTACCTAGGAATTTAATCTGATACATTTACTATTACATTAGTAAATCCTTCAATCCTACATATTGACTTTGCTGGCCCTTTCCAAGGCAAGGTATTCCTTATAGTGGTTGATGCGCACAGCAAGTGGCTGGAGGTGTCTCTGATGAGTTCTATGTCATCATCGGCAGTTATTAACACACTGAGACTGCTTTTTGCAACGCATGGGTTACCCGATGTCATAGTTTCAGATAATGGGGCTGCTTTCACATCCACAGAATTCCAAGAGTTTGCAGACCGCAATGGTATTCGTCACGTCACTACAGCACCTTATCACCCAAGCTCAAATGGGCAAGCTGAACGCATGGTACAGACAACCAAAGAGGCCCTGTCTCGCATCACCCAAGGCGAGTGGCAGACCCGACTTGCTCGTTTCTTGCTATCACAGCACGTCACACCCAATTCATCAACTGGAAAAAGTCCCGCTGAGTTGCTTATGAATCGGCGACTGACAACTGCCCTGGATCGTTTACATCCTGACCATGGAGGTGATATGCTCCGCAAACAGGAGCTGAGTGCTGAAAAATGTCCTGGCACTGTAAGAGAGTTTAAACCACATGACTTGGTGTACCTGAGAAGTTACACCAGGGATGCTAAGTGGATCCCTGGGGTCATCATTGAGGTCACAGGCCCCTTGTCATACAAGGTCAGGACCAGTGATGGGCAAGTGCACAGAAGGCACGTTGATCAACTGCTGGACAGGGTGGCACCCTCACTGGGCCCATCAAGGTCCAAGCCAGATGGCTACACTGGCTCTCTACCAAAGACCTTAGAGGTGGAAATGCCTGAGTTACAGTTGCCCGCAATAGAAATGGAAAACCCTGGTGAAGAAATTGCTGGGGCTGAGACCATGTCAGAATTCCCTCCTTCTAGGAGGTACCCCGTGAGAGAGCATCGTCCCCCAAGAAGGTTTTCAGATTTTGTGGACTGGGGGAAAGAGGTGTAGTGTATTGGCTAAAAATATGGGAATAGTGAGGTTGCTTTAAGAGGGCGGAAGACTGGGATGGGCGTTCCTAGTTTTCCCCAGGGGAGGAAGTTGGTGTTTTTGTTAGACTGTTTTAAGTGCTGGCTGAAGATGTATGTTCTGTTCTGCGTTACATCAATTCAGTAAAGTTCTCAAGATTACGACAGCCTCTTGATGTCATTCAAATATACTACACTAACGATTACAATTAAAACGAAACTCCTGAGCCAGCTAATAGCAAAAGACACATGAGATAACGTGTAGCCTACGTGTTCTTAAAATGAACACAAAACGACAAACTTTGATGTTTATGGAAACTCACCCCATAAGAAACAGAAAAGATCTCGTTGCCTCCAATGAAATAAGTTCGGGCACACTTTCTCTTTGTCGGGGTCTTCTTTGTGGATGTAACCATCTCCAAAGTTTGCACTACTATGCGTCTGTTTGCCTCTAAATGTCCAATAATTCGCATGTCCTGCCACTCTTTTTTCCGCAGCTAAAGAATCCAGCCGTATGTTGTACTTCAAAACATTTTCGGTGTAACGGCCACGGTTCAGCTCGTCTGCGATTTTCTTTGCGGCGTCCATCTTCATTAAATTTTGATATCAGCTAGAGCCGGCCAGAGCGCTACATAAATAAGTATAAATAAGCCATGCTTCCCTTGGAGGGCAGCGGCAATAACAAAAGAAACAAAACCGGCGTATCCGATTCCAGTATGGAAATACAAACAGACAATGACACGCCCCTACTGTGAGATAGAATCCCAGAAAAACAAGCCGATTTCAACCTCAAAATGTACGCTTTTAAATAAACCAATACTGCTACCTAAAACACGGAGATGCTTCTTCGTGATCTCAACTAACAGATTCTGCAAAAAAAACGAAAATCACCAATTTTGAAAAAAAAAAAAACGCTTCTTTCTCAGTTTGCTCAATAGTTGTGCTGCCGACTTGTGTCCCTGATTCCGTGATGGGTCACATATTTGCGACCTCAAACATAAAATAGCCTATTATTTGCTGAATTTACTGGGAAATGAGCTCTGATGAGGATAGTGATGATGGCATAAAACATCTGCTCAAACTGAAAGCTTTCAAGCTCCAAAAGGTAACAAAATATGATTATTTTATTCTTCTGTAATTGCTACTCTAATATCAGAGGAGTTTTATATTATCGCCACAGGTAGAGATCCTTCCGTGTTAGATATAGATCTGGGTCGATAAAGACCCGAATTTGTAAGAATGATTGGCGAAATAGTCATGCATTTGGGTTAATATAAAAATCTTACATATTGTGCCTTTAAGAGTGCAAGTTGCAACTATTAATACACTCTAAAAAATGTTTGGTTAAAAACAAACCCAGCGGTTGGGTTAAATGTTTGTCCATCATGCTGGGTAGTTGTATTTAACTTAACTATTGTGTAAAAATTGCTGGATTGCTTGCTTAAAATGAACCCAAAATATGTTGGAAAATAACATTTATTAATATTAAATATAATAATTAAACAAATTGTTTATTAATAAGTGTTCACCTTTTGATTATTATTGTTGCTTCTATAGTAGCTAATTGTGTGTCTGAACCTATTTTGGGTTCATTTGGGTGCACACTTGGTTCGATTGCCTGGACAGAACCCGAGTTCGGTTGCTCCCCCCTCCCCCTGCCCCCACTGGACTGTGTCAAAGAACCCAAGAGGTGACACTTTGATACTTTTTGGGTAAAGCCGCGCACACACTTAACAATTGTAAAGGCGATTGTGAATGTAAATTGATAGCCTACTTATGACTAAACAGTTGCGTTCAGTCTGCGATTACAGTCGGTGTTCAAATTCCGTGTGCAAGTATATAAATCTGCTGCAGTCGTAGGAAACAATCGCTTGTATGTTGAGCACAGTCTTAGAATGTTTTAGCTAATCGTTAAATGTGTGCCCGGCTTAACAGCCTCTAAATGGCGCTCCGGTAGCGCGGCCGCCATTATGGGGTGAAAATACTAACTGGACCATAGAATCCTTCACATCTTACGCACCCAAAATCGGCAAATTTCACTCCCAAATCAGCAGTGCAATAGAACAGTTTTTAAAATTAAGTTACCAGTAAATTGTATGGCTCCTACAGTATGTTGTATTGTCTTATGTTTTATTTTGTGGAATCCAACCAACCCTCGATCTGAGGTAAGGCAGTTAGCCTACTTTATTGAATATTCCCATTTTATGCAACTTTACACATTTATTAATAGTAAATTAATAATTAATACATTTAAGATCATCATGTTTGCAGCGAACAATATATTTCAGACCTAGTGGAGTAATAGTAATAATATCTTGGTCTAAATATAGGCTATACGTTTTAATGGGTCACGCTACAAACATAACAATCTTAAAATACACGATGCATTGTTGTGTCCGTTATCGCATAATTCCCACTTTTGGACACTTTTGCTTTAACGGACATTAGAAAAACACTGCAAAATCAAGCTGTTATATTCATATATTTATTGTCCAACATTCCCAATTTTTCTGATGCATGTCCTTAATTTAATTTCATATGTTGGTAATAATTCAGGGTTATAAGCCTTTTAAAGAATTTTAACCCAAACTGACTGGTTTCTAGAGAGCAAAGGTTTTGTGAAAAAAGTGGAAGATTTAAACACAAAGTGTGTAAAATAAACTGTTAAAAGGATTTAATGATCACTAGTGATGGTATTTTATTCTGTGTTGTCATCAGGTTGGATTTCAGCTTTAATGTATATTTTGTTTTATCAAAGCAGCTGATATTGCCATAGAAACTAGTGGGCTGCGACTCGCTTTCACCTCAAAATGGCGGAAACGCAGGGCTGCTGCTGGGCACCGGTGTTGCAATGGAACGATCTATTACAGTTTTTTACAATCACTTTGCTACTATTTTCAGAACCTTGATGTCATTTTTCACAACTCTAGACACAAAACTCACAACCAATGGTCAAAATGCACATTTTTCAAAACTCTAACCCTTTTCTCAATTGCTTGGATACAATACACATAAAATGTAGATAATTTGTTCATTTAACAAAAATCACCTGTTCAATATGACACAACTTAACATCAAAGTACTACTATTTCAAAAGGCAATTCACACATTACATTTCAAATGAGTGTCTATTCATTTCCTTACAATGATCTAACTATCAATTGATACAACTGCTCAAAATGATAAGTAACTGTTGCATTACTCTTACAGTTTTTTACAATCACTTTGCTACTATTTTCAGAACCTTGATGTCATTTTTCAAAACTCTAGACACAAAACTCAAAATGGTTATCACTTGTAACACAGGCTGTCTCATGTTCAAAACATTGCATTGTGCATTCACATCTTTAAAGAAATCTTGCACTTGCACAATCATTGGTTCAAAACACAAATTTACTGTGAAATACCATTGAAACATAACTATAGATCACCCACACACAAGCAACCGATAGTTTCACTGTGTCATTGTTAGTACAATCATTAAATATTGTAGAACAAAATAGGTGATACAGGTTTCATTATGGTACTACATGTACATCTCTGTAAAAGTACTGCAGTAGGAGAGAGAATACTACAGACACAGTGGAATCATTGAACAAAGTTTGTAATATATTGATGCAAAACACTATTGATGTACAGTCACAACATAGGTTTATTTGAATCAAAGCAAAAATGATTAGCTATGAAATAGAAAAGAAAAGACAGTACTGTAAAACATCAAATGCAGTGTTCCTCAACTTGCTTGCACTGTAAGAAACAAAACAGGAGTGATTACTGTACTTCTACATTGTCATCAACTCTGTGTTGTGGATTTGGCCACAGGTTCTCATCTACATCACAATGGATGTTTTCATTAGCCAAACATCTTGGAAAAAACCTTCGGGCATGGCGAATCCAGGCCTGACACTGGTCTGCTGTGATGTCATTGCAGGCGTCATCCATGGCCTGGAGAAGAGTGACTTGTTCATGAGGGTGCCTATCATGAACCTTCCATCTCCATGCGGAGAAAAATTCCTCAATCGGGTTAAGGAAGGGAGAGTATGGGGGTAAATACAGGGTGGTAAATTGTGCATGGGCCTGAAACCATGCTTGCACCACATGAGCATGATGGAACCTGACATTGTCCCACACAATGACATAGGTCACACCTTCAGCTCTACAAACCTGATCGAGCTCATCAAGAAAGGTGACAAGGAGAGCTGCATTATATGGTCCAATATGAGGTCTGCGTCCCACCACACCATCTTCTGATATAGCCGCACACATGGTAATGTTGGCCCCACGTTGTCCAGGTACTTGGATGGTTGCCCGGTGGCCAATGAAATTCCGCCCTCTCCTCCTTTCAGTATGCGTGAAATAGTTGGCAAACTTATGGATCCCACATTGCTGAACATGTCTTCATTGTCCAAGATATGCTGGCGAATTTCTGTAAGGCGAATATCATTTCTGGCCCGAACCAAATCGATCACAGCCTGCTCTTGTTGGTCAGTTAAAATTTTGCCTCTGCCTCCACTATTTGGCCTGGTCACAATTCTACAGGGAACATTAGAGTAAGAAGACACTTGGTCACATCACCTATTCTGTGATACACATTGGTATGCAGTCATTTGATAATTGAGAGTAGCATAATGTTTAGTGCATGCTGATAACTTACCGGTTTTCATTGCGGAAAGTTCTGATTATTGAGGCCACGGTTGACCTTCTGAGGTTTGGTTGTATCATTGTAGCCGCCTCAGTCATTGTCATGCCATGATTTATAACATGGTCTACAACTATTGCCCGAATTTCATTGGACACTCTATGCTGTTGCTGCCGCTGTCTTGGTCCGTGGCCTTGTCCTCTACCACGTTCCCCCACACCTCTCAAACGAGGCCCACGACCACCTCTCAGAAGTGGTGCCTGTCCTCTACCACGATCCCCCACGCCTCTCAAACGAGGCCCACGATCACCTCTCAGAAGTGGTGCCTGTCCTCTACCACGTTCCCCCACACCTCTCAAACGAGGCCCACGACCACCTCTTAGAAGGGGTGCCTGTCTCCTGCCATTCCTTTGACCAACACGTCTTCCTCGTCTTCCTCCCACCACTGCTTGACCTCCATTGTGACCTGGATCACCTGCTGGCTCCATGTTACGTATCACTATGCTCTTGCAGTTGGATCCAATTGGATCAGCTCTTTACTATATACTCATTCCACAATGTGCACTCAATCATCAGTAACGAGTTGGCAGAATTGGACAAGCAATTAGAAGGGCCTGCATCTATACAGTGCAGTACTGTCAATACTGTAAATAGTTTGAAAAGGTGGTACAGTATTTGGGGCCATAGACACAGTGTCTGATGAAGCATTATGATAAAATATTAGGCTACATGGAAACAGACAAACAATCTTCCATGTTTACTGTAAATCATTAAAGTTTCAGGTTAACGAGATTCATTGTCACCAATTAGCGTGGAGCATGAACCAATTAGAATACAATATCCATGGATGTAGCCTAATATTTTATCATGATGCTTCATCAGACACTGTGTCTATGGCCCCAAATACTGTACCAGCTTCTCACACTGCAAAAAATGCTTTAAATCAAGAAGCATTTTCTTGACAAGTAAAAATTATTTTCTTGTTTTCAGGAAAAACTTACTTAATTTGACTTATTTTTCCTGAAAACAAGAAAATAATTTTTACTTGTCAAGAAAATGCTTCTTGATTTAAGATCTTTAAGATATTTTGACTAGAAACAAGACAAAAACTCTAAGTAAGAACAGCATTTTTTGCAGTGTGAGAAGGTGGTACAGTATCTGGGGCCATAGACACAGTGTCTGATGAAGCATCATGATAAAATATTAGGCTACATCCATGGATATTGTATTCTAATTGGTTCATGCTCCACGCTAATGAATCTCGTTATCCTGAAACTTTCATGATTTACAACATGGAAGATTGTTTGTCTGTTTCCATAAAACTATGCATTAAGAGTAATGCAACAGTTACTTGTCGTTTTGAGCAGTTGTATCAATTGATAGTTAGATCATTGTAAGGAAATGAATGAACATTCATTTGAAATGTAATGTGTGAATTGCCTTTTGAAATAGTAGTACTTTGATGTTAAGTTGTGTCATATTGAACAGGTGATTTTTGTTGAATGAACAAATGATCTAAGTTTTATGTGTATTGTATCCAAGCAATTGAGAAAAGGGTTAGAGTTCTGAAAAATGATCATTGGTTGTGAGTTTTGTGTCTAGAGTTGTGAAAAATGACATCAAGGTTCTGAAAATAGTAGCAAAGTGATTGTAAAAACTGTAATGATTGTACGAACAATGACACAGTGAAACTATCGATTGCTTGTGTGTGGGTGATCTATAGTTATGTTTCAATAGTATTTCACAGTAAATTTGTGTTTTGAACCAATGATTGTGCAAGTACAAGATTTCTTTAAAGATGTGAATGCACAATGCAATGTTTTGAACATTAGACAGCCTGTGTTACAAGTGATAACCGTTTTGAGTTTTGTGTCTAGAGTTTTGAAAAATGACATCAAGGTTCTGAAAATAGTAGCAAAGTGATTGTAAAAAACTGTAACTGTCGCTTCTTGTTAGTGTATGTTCTTTGACTGTGTTCACATTATATTATTTGGATTCGAACTGTGGTTCATTTGCGTCATCAAACAGCAACTGTTTACTCCGTTGCTTAGTAACGACAGCGCAGGAGAAGGCGGCAAAATGCATAACGTTGCTCTCCTCACGTTTATATTTTTGTTTTTGAACCGTTGCTTTTGTTCAAAACATCGCTTGCGTCTGTCTGCCGTGAATGTAGAATGCTGAAGGCGAACAGAAATGAGATAGGCTGCACTTCAGCTCTCTTCTGGCAGCACATCAGTCACGCTCATCGGGAAAGTGAGTGAAACCAAAGACTATAGATTAACACAAGACATGTCACTTATATTGTTTTGAATGGGAGAAAGTGTAACGCGCAATATGGCGAAATAAGTCCCGCCTTCAAAATAAGAGCCAATCGCCGACTGGTAAAGTCATCGCGTCACTGCAGCGGCCGTTAGAAGCACTGTTCCCTTTCGCGGGAACTATCGACGCTACGTCAATGACGTGATGGGAACCCTCTGTATGATGTGTTCGTGAAGCACCTCTGTATCCAACCAATGAGGAAACGAGACGTCAGAGGCGGGTGACGTCACGGACCAGGAAGCTATAAAGCATGCCCGGAACAAAGAACGCTAGCTTCTGTTGTCTTCAGCAAGCGCTCTCTGTATCTTGTCTGTCTTATTTAGTGTTGTTTGTCTTGCTATATATTGCACACAGTGATCTCTTCGTCTGAGGACAAGAGTTTCAAAGCACTAAAAAGACACATATATATAAATGGCGGAAAAGCAGCAGTTTGTCAAGTGTGTGTCTCCTTGCACCCGATTTATCTCAGGTGGGGACACACACGAGATGTGTGTGAAATGCCTGGGAGTTGAGCATGCACAGGCAGCTCTCGAGGGAGCTCTCTTTGTACACTGCGAGAGGCTCACTCTCAGAGTGCTGCGATCACGCCGGGCGCTCTTCGAGGAGGGTGCCGCGGCGAGTGTCCCCTGCGGATCTGGTCCCGCTGCTGCTGAGGCACAGCGAAGGCTGCATTCGTGGGGATCACAAATGGATCTGGTAGAGGGGGGAGAGACGGGCTCAGCCTTATCGCTCCCCTTACCTGCCGGACCCAGTGTCTCTCCTTTGGTGGAAGCACGCGCTGCGGTTTCTTCCCACCCGGAGGGAGACACAGATGCTCAACATGTCTTCCTCCGAGGAGGTTGATGTGGTGGGTGTCGAAGGTGGAGATGAGGACCCGTCATCCTCATCTCCAGCCTATGAGGAGCTGCTGGATGTAGTGACCAGGGCAGTCGATAAACTAAAGATAGACTGGCCCACGGAGAAAAGTGAAACAAAACCTAAGAGTAAGCTCGACGAACGCTTTCTCCCCGCACGGTCACTACCCCAGGGTCGGGGTCTGCTGTTCTTTCCCGGTCGTCGAGGTCTAGACCAGTCCAATATCTGTTCTTTAGCAACATTATGGGGCCGGCTTGGGGCGATCCTCGGGTAGAAGAGACGCTTGCGAGCTATCTCTCACCCGAGTCTGCATTGTCCCTTAAGACCCCAACACTGCCCACTAAGCCGTTAAAGACAACGTCGGGCTTGGTGGGCAAGGCTTATTCGGCGGAAGGTCAGGCTGCAGCATGCATTGCACACAATGTCCATACTGCAGGCATATCAAGCTGATCTGCTGGGGGAAATTGATGAGAGCGGGGAAGCAACATTCGAGTCCATCCAAGAACTAAGGAAGGCCACAGATCTAGCTCTCCGGGCCACCAAGGAGATGGCCAAGTCAATCGGCCGCTCGATGGCAGCCTTGGTGGCTACGGAGAGGCATCTGTGGCTCAACCTGTCAGACATAAAAGAGAGGGACAAGAATGTTTTAATGGATGCACCGCTGTCTCCCACGGGCCTGTTCGGTGACGCAGTCTCCACTGTCGTCAACAGGTACCAGGAGACACGCAAAAAGCCTTCCGGGGATAGGGCAGATCTGAGGACCATCACTATCTCCTGGAAGGCCACAAAGAAGTCCTGACGCCAACTGTCTGGGACTCATGAGGGCAGCCCCCTCTGGAGAGGTTTGGATATTAAAAAATACGATGTCCATTCTGCCAACCCTGACACCCAGTGTGCGTCAGGGCACAGCGGTCTCCACCGATCCTCCTCCGAGGGTCGGTTGGTGCTTGATTCGCCTGTCTGCCGGTGCGCCGCGTCAGATAGACGAGCCAAGTGCTCAAAAAACACCAGAGACCAGTCTTGAGAGACTGGTTCCCTTAGTAGAATATGTGGAAGAATGGAATCGTCTCCCGAACATTTCGAAATGGGTGCTGCTCATGGTAGAATGGGGTTACAGAATTCAGTTCGGTTCTCAACCGCCCAAGTTCAATGGGGTTCTTCCCACAGTGGTGACCCCAGAGCAGTCTCTGGTTATGGAACAAGAAGTTACGACTCTTTTGCCAAAAGGAGCTATAGAAAGGGTTCCTCCTCCCAGCAAAATGTCGGGCTTTTACAGTCGCTACTTCATTGTTCCAAAGAAGGATGGAGGGTTGCATCCGATCATAGATTTACGTGTGTTAATTCGATTTGTAAGGAAGTTGAAGTTCAAAATGCTTATATTCAAACAGATTATCCCACGGATCAGGTCCGAGGACTGGTTTGTGGCGATAGACCTGAAGGATGCATACTTTCATGTATCCATCCATCCTTCTCACAGGAAGTTCCTCAGGTTTGCTTTTGGGGGCGAAGCTTACCAATACAGGATTCTTCCTGTCGGCCTATCCCTCTCACCCTGCATGTTCACGAAGTGCATGGATGCAGCTCTGGCTCCGCTGAGACTCCAGGGCATCCGCGTACTGAACTATATCGACGATTGGTTGATACTAGCTCAAACAGAACAATTGGCAGTTCAACATTGAGATGTTGTTCTTTCGCACATGAAAAAGCTTGGGCTGAGGCTCAATGCCAAAAAGAGTGTGCTGGTCCCGAGTCAGATTGCCAACTATCTAGGGATAGTCTGGGATTCTACTACGATGCAGGCATGTCTGTCTCCTGCTCGTGTGAATTCCATTCTCGGGGCCGTAAATGGGGTGAAGTTAGGCCAGTCACTCACTGTAAAAAAGTTTCAGAGACTGTTGGGTCTGATGGCAGCTGCGTCCAACGTGATTACTATTGGCCTTCTGCACATGAGACCCTTACAGTGGTGGCTCAGGACCAAGGGGTTTTCTCTGAGGGGAAATCCTTTTCACATGATCAAAGTCACACGGCGATGCCTTCGTGCTCTGGCCATGTGGAAAAAGCCTTGGTTCCTGTCCCAGGGACCCGTGTTGGGGACTCCTTGTCGTCGCGTAATGCTTACGACAGATGCTTCCCTCACGGGCTGGGGGCAATCATGAGTGGTCGCTCGGCTCAGGGTCTATGGGAGGACCATCAGCTCTACTGGCACATAAATTGGCTGGAGATGATGGCAGTGTTTCTTGCACTGAAACACTTCCTCCCAGACCTGAGGGGCCATCACATGTTGGTCCGTATGGACAACACGACGGTGGTCTCTTACATCAACCATCAGGGGGGTTTGCGGTCTCGCCAACTCTGCAAACTGGCCAGTCGCATCCTCCTGTGGGCCCAGGGAAAGCTCCTTTCGATAAAAGCAGCATTTATTCTGGGGTATCTGAATGTGGGGGCAGACACTCTGTCGAGGCAGGGCTGTATGCATTTCCCCCGGTCTCATTGCTCCCGGGAGTTCTGGGAAAAGTCCGTCAGGAAGGGGTCGATCTGATACTGGTGGCCCTGTATTGGCCGACCAGAATATGGTTTTCGGACCTAGTGTCTCTACTTCATGGCTCTCCCATGGAGCTTCCTCTCAGACAGGATTTCCTGTCTCAAGCGGGCGGCATGATTCTGCATCCCCGCCCAGAACTGTGGAAACTGTGGGCCTGGCCTCTGAGGGGGCAAGGCTCATAGATTCTGGTCTCCCAACTGAGGTTGTGGAGACCATTCTTCAATCCAGAGCTCCCTCCACGAGGAAGTTGTATATGTACAAGTGGAAACTGTTCTCTACATGGTGTAGTCAACGGAATATGGACCCTGTCCAATCACCTATCAGTCTTGTGCTTCAGTTCCTTCAAGAAAAATTCTCGGAAGGTCTAACTCCTTCAACACTGAAGGTTTATAATGCAGCCATTTCGGCTTATCATGTTCCTGTGGGGGGTTCCTCGGTGGGTCGAGACCCCCTAGTTATACGCTTCCTCTGTGGTACACTGAGGCTGAGGCCTGCTCTACGCACAAAAACTCCAACCTGGGACTTGGCTATAGTGTTGCAAGGGTTAGCTGAGGCTCCCTTCGAACCACTAGAAGAAGTGTCAGAGAAATGTCTTACTTTGAAAACGATATTTCTTCTGGCGATATCGTCTCTGAAAAGAATAGGAGATCTGCAAGCACTTTCAGTTGCTCCCTCATGTTTGGAATTTGCGCCTCGCATGGTCAAGGCTTTCCTGCATACGAGACCTGGCTATGTGCCGAAGGTCCCCACAAGTCTCCCGGGTCCTAGCATACTCCAGGCTTTTTGTCCTCCTCCTTTTGAAAATATGGATCAGAAGAAACGTAATCTGCTTTGCCCTGTGAGGGCTTTGGATGCTTATGTCCACAGAGCTGCCCTGTGGCGAAAAACAGACCAGCTGTTTGTATGTTATGGGTCCCCTAAGAAGGGGGGCCCAGCATCTAAGCAGAAGATGAGCAAGTGGGTGGTTGAGGCTATCTCACTTGCCTATCAAGCATCTGGACACCCATGTCCCCTAGCTGTCCGTGCTCATTCTACGAGAGGTATGGCTGCTTCTAAAGCATTGCTGTCAGGAGTTTCATTAAACGATATATGTGATGCAGCTGGATGGTCATCCCAGCACACATTCATTAGGTTTTATAACCTAGATATGAGTTATACTCCAGGTTCCTCGGTTCTACAAGATAGCAGCCAGGTACTTCGAGGCATAAGCACGTGCCGAAGTGATGGTGTTAAGTACCTTGGGGGGGTAAGTCACCTAGAACCTCCGCGTCCCGTCCAGGGACCAGACATGGAGTTTCCAGAGGTCTGAACGTGGGTGCCAAAGAGTGCCCCGTCTCTGAGAAAGAAGGTCCTTCTTCAGAGGAATGGGCCAGGGAGGGGCTGTCGCAAGGAGTGAGAGTTCTGGGAACCTGGGGCCTCATTTATAAAACTTTGCGTAGATTTCATCCTAAAAGTGTACGTACGCGCAAAAGCTAATCCCTTTATTAATCCCAGTCAGCGGAAGATTGTGCGTACGTGCATCTCCACCCTGTCTCCTCCCCGAAATCACCATATATGGAGCTTACGATGCCTAGTTTTACTATGCATAACCTCATCTGCATATCATTTCCATACATGTTCCCATCCACGTGACATCCACGGTTAACACCGTCAAAGGTACAAGACATTGGAAAATATTAGATATGGACTATAAATGCAATTTGTGCCACACATTATGTTGATAAAGATAATCCAATATCCTCTTTGTTTTAGAATAAATATATCAAAATATCCATAAAAACAAAATTGTATAAAATACTTCAGATAAAGGTTTTAGAATAGAGATGATTCATTCATTTCCACTGGCCAGATAGTATTTGAATAGTTTTAAACAATTCAAATCAAATTTATGCAGTTTTGCTGATAAGGTGAACATATCTTTTAGGAAGTTTATAGGTTATTATTTATAGGCACTTATTTATTGCAGTGTAAATACAATTGTCTGAAACGGCGCGTCACTGACAAAGTATTTTTAAAAGAAAACATGCAAATCTTACCGTTTTCCTCAAATGATATCCTTCAAATGGTAATTATTTGAAGATCCTTCACACGAACACCTCCTGCAGCTGTGGTTGTACAGTAAGATATTATTGGACCTATTCAAACTGGACAACGGACCGTTCGACCACCGAATCCAGCAGTGTTTTCCATAATATCTAAGTTAAGTGAGCAACACTGATCGTCATTCTCGAAAAAATATTTTGTCATAACATCTGCAGTGTGGTTTAAGGAGGAATTATTGTGCTTCCAGCGCTCCTCGCTGTCATTAAAACAGCGTGTCACTGGAAAAGTGATCGAAAGTAGCACATCTACTATCTCAATTCATATCACTTTTGTCTCCCCTGGGGGGGAGCATCCATTATGATGATATGTTATATATGCACATACCTTTTTATAGCCCATTCATTAAAAAAAAATTAGTAAATTCAAAGTATTTGCACCTGGTTAAGAATGCTGATAATGATAATTCAGGTTGATGCAATTTGATTTATTGGGTGATGTAATAGGATAATTTAGAAGTTTTTCATTTTAAATAGTTATTGCTATTTGGGCCAGTTGGTGTCGCCAAAACACATACTCTTCTAAAAGAGTGCGTACGCACGGTCAAGAGCATCCTTACGGTGCGCACTTATTTACGCCAAGTTTATTTTTTATAAATCCCGATATGTGCGTGGAAAAATGAGTACGCATATTTCTATGCCCATTTTGTGCGTACGCAACGTTTATACATCAGGCCCCAGGTCCGGTTGGGCCAATAGGGAGCAACTAACAGGACCCGCTCCTCGTCCTCCCAGACTTTGCAGTGTCTGTGCAAGTAGGCTCACTGGGGGAAACGCATATTTGCGCAGGCCCCGGGGCCAGCTGTGTGCCAGTGCGTCTGTCCCGAGTGTTCCCCCGGTCAGAGAGTAAAACAACTGGCAGTGAGAGGTTTTTGGTGAGGCAAACAGGTCTACCTGAGCCTCTCCGATCTCTCTCCAGATCAGCTGGACCACCTGGGGGTGGAGTCGCCACTCTCCCGGCAGCACAGTTCGTGAGAGCTCGTCGGCCGCACAGTTGAGCACACCAGGGACATGAATGGTGCGAAGCGACCTCAGATGCTTCCGACTCCACAGGAGAAGATGGCGGGCGAATTGCGACATGCGACGGGAGCGTAGACCACCTTGACGGTTGATGAACGCAACGGTCGCAGTTTTGTCCGTACGGACCTGTACATGCTTGCCTCGTAGCGGCCCTTTGAGGCGGCTCAGAGCAAAGCGTACTGCAAGCAACTCGAGGCAGTTGATGTGCCACTGCAGATGGGGTCCTGTCCAAAGCCCTGAAACTACAAGCCCGTTGTACGTGGCACCCCAGCTGGTGGTCGAGGCATCTGTGAAATCCACAGCATGCCGGGACACCTGTTCTAGGGGCACTCCTGCCCGAAGAAACAAGGGGTCCGACCACGGGCTGAAGGCTTGGCGACACTCCTGAGTGATTGCCACCCGGAACGTGCCGCGTTGCCATGCCCATCTCGGGACTCGGCCGTGAAGCCAGTGTTGAAGCGGTCTCATATGAAGCAGACCGAGCAGTGTTGCAGCCGCTGCGGCCGCCATATGCCCCAGGAGCCTCTGAAAGTATTTCAGTGGGACCGCTGTCCTGCCGTTGAACTTATTCAGGCAGTTCAACACCGACTGAGCATGTTCCTCTGTGAGGCGTGCTATCTATTCGACCGAATCCAACTCCATACAGAGAAAAGAGATCCTCTGCACCGGGGCGAGTTTTTCGTGAAGACGCGGGGAGACAGGGGCAGCCCGAAGGGTAGGACTCTGTACTGATATGCTCATCCTTCGAACGCGAACCGCAGGAATGGCCTGTGAAGAATCGAGACATGAAAGTACGTGCCCTTCAGGTCGATCGCTGCAAACCAATCCTGGGGACGGATGCATTCGAAAATGCGTTTCTGCATGAGCATCTTGAACGGTAGCTTGTGAAGGCTCCGATTCAAGACTCGCAAGAAGATTCAATGAAGCCCCACCCATCTATGGGTCGCCCGTCTCAGGGGTGATTTTCTCACCAACCTGCAACAGAGACGGGAGGTGTCATCTCCCCGCAACAGACATAGAAGAGCAGGCTGGGCCGGAGTTTTTTGCAGGGGATGACACCCTTGGCGACGAGCAGACTTAGGGGCGGCCCAAGAGGAACTCAATGGTTTGTCATGGGAAGCTCCCTGGTCTGCTACTAACTGAGGAGAACCGCTGGGCTCAGTCCTCAACAGTGTCACCGAAAAGGCCACCTCGTGAGATGGGAGCGTTGAGAAAGCATTAGCTTGACAACCTCTCGCACCTCACAAGGTAAGCCAGGGGGCGCTTCTGGACCACTGAGGTGGACATCGTCTGGCTGAGAGCCTGCGCCGTGACTTTGATCACGGTTAGTCAACAAGCGCAGCTCAACCCCAGCTCAGAACTACCCTTATGCATAAAGAGTGCCTTGGCCTCACATGCAGGGTGGGAGTGGTCTGTGTACAGCCACCCCATCCAAGAGGGTAGTGAGAGAGGAAAAACTTATGCAGATTTTGGCACTTTTGGCGTTCCATATTTATGGCACCAAAATTTCTCCATACTGTCAAGTTTTCCATGCACATCCGGTACACCCGGGAAAGCATGGCTGTAAACTCTGAATCTGAGTCAGCATAAGCACACATCCTCACAGTGGGCAGCGTCACCATCATTTCGAGAGCAAAACAGCACTCTCTCCGATGCTGCAATCGACGTCTGACCCTCAGCTGGAGCTCTGAATGAAATGCTAGGTTCCCCTATGAGAAGGACCAGCAATCCAATCCAGAAACTGCACAGCTTGCAATGCACTAGAGAGGGAGGGGCCCTAGGGGGTTGGTTCCCTGAAGGAACCCCTCAACCTCATGTCACCCAAGCCATATCAGCAAAGTAGACCTCTTCTGGTGCACCAGAGAGGGTGCTACAATGGAGATTAGGCAAGGGAACCGCGCATCCAGAGCGCCAAGTTGCCGTGACAACCCGCACTGCAGCCCGACAGCTCGACGGCACACGACACGCAGAGGAGCAAGAGTTTTGCTCTCGCTGATCTCCACGGTCTCCTAAAGTGTCGGGCAGACCCGCAGCTGTGCTTTTACACACAAGCGGCAGCTGGCCAACAACAGAGGGGACTCAAGCTTCCCGGAGAAAGAAGAGTCACGACCGGCATGTCAACGTGATCATGTTCTCATATGAAAACATGAATCACCCATGAGCATCGCTTCAGCACGCGCCCAGACATGTGAAACAATGATCGTGGCCGTCAGTGAGGACAGGAAACGACCGCATCCAGAAGCACACAGGTAGAATGTCATCTTTAAAAAGACGCAAATCTACTTGTGTAAGCTCTTTTGGGGACTACTCTTTTAGGTGCCGAAGCACGCAGGGGAATGACCGCTGCAGCACAGACAGGGGATAGTGCAGCCTGTCGTGTGCACTCTCTCCTTGTAGCTGCCCTCTTACCAGCTGTGGGAACAGCTCTTAAGCGCTTAAAAGCGCACCGTTCACCAGCCGTGAGAACGGCTTTTTACAACTGAGGCTTTGCTCTCTCAAAAAGGCAAAACAAAAGAAAAGAGAAAACGAAAACGAAACACGACCATGAAGGGCCACACAGAGACAAAGCCGCGATCGGCCACACGACCACGATAGGCCACACAGAGACAAGGCCGCGATCGGCCACACAACCACAATAGGCCACATAGAGACGAGGCCACGATAGGCCACAGAGAGACAAGGCCAAGATAGGCCACATAGAGACAAGGCCACGATAGGCGACATAGAGACAAAGCCACGATAGGCCACATGGAGACAAGGCCGCAATAAGCCTCAGAAAATTAATAAGGTTATAGAAGCTGAAAATAGTATGAAGAAATACGGCAAACATACACCACCACAAGTATTTGCGTGAAATTACTAAGAGAAGGAGAAAGAATAAGAAAGGGAGTTAACATGGAGACAAGGCTGTGATGAGCCCCAGAAAATCATAAGGCTATAGAAGCTGAAAATGGCATGATGAAAATACGAAAACATACCACCACCAGTATTTGCATGAAATTACTTAACACGTGATGAGAGAAGGTTAAAGAACAAGAAAGGGAGATAACAAGCAACATAGAGACAAGGCCACAATAGGCCACATGGAGACAAGGCCACGATAGACCACATGGAGACAAGGCCACGATAGGCCACATGGAGACAAGGCCATACGAAGGCAAGGCCACGATAGGCCACATAAAGACAAGGCCGCGATCGGCCACATGGAGATGCGTTAGAAAATACGTTAAAGCTATAGAAGCTAAAAATACGGAAGCAATGATGAAAACGAGAAACATACCACCACCACCAGTATTTGCAGAAAATTACTGATTGTAATGAGCATTTGAGTTGAGCATTGAGCACACAGCAGTCCTCTTCATCTTCTGTTAGGAAAATTTCTCAACCATGCTAGTGGCTTGACGGAACTTAGCCAACAGGACTCCATCAAGCAGTCAGAACCTGCCGAGAGAACCCCCAAAAGAAAGTTAACTAGATAGCATAACAGATAGGTATGAGAATACTAAATTACACATGAGAAAACCTTTTCATAATGCTATTGAAGAAAGGAAAACGCATACTTGGTAATGCTTTATTAGCTAACCCTAGCTAGCTATTGAACTCTGCAAAAGCTAGCATTGTTGTTCAACGGTGAAGAGAAAAACTTGCCCTGCAAAATGGGGTGGATAAGCACAAGCAAAATGCTTATGCAATAATTGTTGTTAGGCAGCACAGTACCTCGGTGAAGAGAAAAATGCTGTGAAGAGCCCTGCACAGGAGATGCTTATTGGGTAACGAACACAGCGATGTGCTAAGCACAAGCTAATTGATGAAATGTTAAAATGCAGGATATTTATAACCAGGACTAATACACAGAACTGCATAAACTTTAAACACGCTCAAATGCAGATTAGTAGAGTACTAGACCAAGTAAAACAACGCTTTATCTCACGATTTTAATGACAAATAAATCAAGTATGAGTAATATTTCAGATGTTTGAAATGCGGTAGATATCCGTCTCTCATTAGATCACACCCACAATTTCACACTGAAATAGATTTTAGATCGGTGAAGAAAATGATGTTATTTACACATCCTGAACTTAAATACTTACCTGTACACAATAAGTAATATTTTTTGCTATAAATATCACAGAAATTGTTTACTTGAGTACTTACAATATCCCAATGTTTCCAACTATATTTAAATTGTGAAAAAAATTACAATTTTAACCAAGGCTCCGGGACGTGTGAGGAGTCGCCTGTCAATGGTGTCATACCCGCATTAATCTCGGTTTCCGGTTTTAATTTGTAGTAACCATGGAAACACCAAGACGCTTTAAAATATTAAACATTTTAATAGACAAGAGAAGGACTGTTTTGATATATCTATAGACAAAAAACAATTGATGTTAAATAGCTCAACATGATTAGTCATTGTTTAAATCTAATATCCTTGATTTTGGTGAGTACTATGCCTCAGAGAAAAACACTATTTTTGTCACATAGCTAACATAGCATAATCAGATGCAGCTTTATTTTTATTAACAGTAATACAGCATTTTCTCCATCATACAATACGTTTTAAAATGAATTTATCATACATGCCATTTATCAACACGAAACATCCAGCAATGATATTCAATAAAATCGATCTATCTTACTGCAGTGTGTAACAAGTGTCTCATAGCAGCCGCCGAGTGAACGCATACAGTAATGTTATAACATCATTTTCAACACACTAAAATTATAATAAACGGAGCTATGTTACCTCATACTCATGACCGGAAAAGCGGAAGCAGCGCCGGCGACTCTGTCATAATAAAATATCCCTATTCTTTTGCACCGACCGTTAAGGTGGAGACCACACGTCCCAAGATTCTTACATGCCATACATCAGCCCAGTCGTTCTAGAATTACTATTAAATTCCAAAGAATTATTTGAGTAAACTGATGATTTTATGACGAATTGCAATATTCGATAATACAATGTCTCGTTAGAAAGATCTAGACTACATTACAATGTAATGATGTGGGTGTGTTGCTTTAAGGTTTAAACTGCAATGGGGTTTTCCGAGCCTTGCAACGATATCCAGATATGGTATGCCATTCTTTGTTTTGTCCTAAACTAATGGTACTTGAAATATGTGGATGATCATTACAACGTGCTATAGGCTATACAATACGAACAAGCACTACAAGCAACGTTTAACGAGCGCTCTGACTAACAAATGCCTGCGCTTGCATAATACTGATTATGAATGTGAAAAGAGAGCAGAAGACGATTCTTCGCCCAATAGACACCAAGGTGCATAACACGATGAAAATACTTATCACTGAGATGAAATGGCTAATCCCTAGTGAAGAGGCGAGGATGGTGAAGATTGCAGCTGTGACTAACCCTTTGATGATATTGCTGAGACGAAATTCAAAAAACAAAAGAAATCCGTGAAGGGAGAACCTGCATGCTTCTGAAATTAAACGGGAATCTTTCTCCTATTGCCGTAACAGCTCAAACATTCGAAATGATAGGCTGACATGAACTCAAATGACACTGTAGCTACCCCGTCTAAAATTAAAATTTTTACATGGAGTAGTAAATCAATATACGCAAACATAATAGTCTGTGCATGCATAGAGAGAGGAATATTGTTTTACAGTGGTTCACTGAAGCTTGGGTTTTAGATTGAAATATCAGTGATTTAATGGATAACGACGAGACAGGCTGGATTTTAAACAAGCTATATCCCACACCGACGTGAAAGTTTGCATCAGCATCTGTGAACTCAGACAAGTGTAAGTACCAATCTTTTATACTCCAAGTGTTAGATAATGATTGGTGTTATGGTATGCTGGTGTAGAGATGAGGCAGATACGGATTTCCACAATCAAGCAAGTATATTTAATAAACAAAAGGCTAGGAGCACCAAACATACACACTATACAACATTCAGAACGGACAAGGAGTAAAAGGAGTGAGTGCAATATAAAGGGAGTGCTGATAATGGAGTCCAGGTGCAGGTGATCTGTGATGATGGGGAGATGACAAGGGAAGTGAGTGCAGGTGAAGAAACAGGAGGATCATGGGAAATGGAGTCCAGGGGAACAAGGGATCTGTAACAGTACCTCCCCCTCCCGGTAGGCGCGTCCTCGAAGGCAGCCATGGCGGGTCAGGAGCCGAAGGCAGCCATGGCGGGTCAGGAGCCGAAGGCAGCCATGGCGGGTCAGGAGCCTGAAGGCAGCCATGGCGGGTCAGGAGCCGAAGGCAGCCATGGCAGGTCAGGAGACGAAGCCTTTGAGCCGTTGAGCCCAGGCGGCGCTGAGGGACCGGCGGGAGATGGCGCAGATGCTGAAGCGCAGCCGGGGCTCCAGAAGGCCGCAGTTGAACACAGATGACATACAACAAAGTGAACACCAGGGGGAGTGAGGAAGCCAACTGGAACGGAGGGACGGAGGGACGGAGCGGAGACGGAGGAGTGCAGTCCAGAAGTGAGGGCAGGCTGACGAATGACCAAGGTGTGAACGGGGGCAGGATGGAGACTGGTGAGACTGGTGGACTTATGGACCATGGTGGAGACGAGGGAGGTTGGAGCCAGGGTGTAGGTAATCGCCCAGAGGTCCGAGGTGGAGATCTGGGCGAGGGGGCTTGAGGTGGAGGTTCAGTGCAGACACAAATGGAAGGAGGTGGGAGAGGGAGGCAGGGAGGGTAAACAGTCTTAGGGCTGGAGAATTCCATAACAAAGTTCGTGATAGGAACTGGCTCGTCGGCGGCGGCGGCTGGAGCGGATTGCTCGGCGGCGGCGGCGGCTGGAGCGGATTGCTCGGCGGCGGCTGGAGCGGATTGCTCGGTGGCAGCTGGAGCTGAGGGCTCGGCGGCGGCTGGAGCTGAGGGCTCGGCGGCGGCTGGAGCTGAGGGCTCGGCGGCGGCTGGAGCTGAGGGCTCGGTCCAGAAGTCAATGAGCCAGGCCACATCATCTGGCGGCTCGCACAGGGATGGAGCGGCAGGCTCGGAGAGGGTTAGAGCGGGCTCTGGAGAGACTGGAGCGGGCTCTGGAGAGACTGGAGCGGGCTCTGGAGAGACTGGAGCGGCTTGCTTCCTCCTCCTCCGCTTTCTGGACCCAGTAGAGGAGTGTGGGTCCAGCATGGGGCAGGCAGGGAGTTCGCTGGAGGTGTATGCGGAGGGTACTACTGACGTACGTCTCCGTTCCCTCCTTCAGGGAACGAGGGTTACATACGTAACCGAGACATTCCCTTTCAGTCGGTCACGTTCGACGTACGTCAGTAGTGACCGACGAATTGGGATCCCAACTAAAGCGCCACAGTTACGAAACCCCTTCCAGTGCTCAACGCGAGCTCTAGCCGCCCATAGCACCGGAGGAATGGAGAAGGGGGCGAGCTCACGCCGAGAAGTTTACTGCTGTTTTACCTAATACCCACTAAGTAAACTAAACTACACTGGGGAAGCGAACCCGTAAGTGATGCTGCGGAGACCACTACCTACCCAGTGGGGGAGGAATTTACGTGGGAATACACATATGGACTGGCCCGGGGGGCAGTGCACATATGGAGTCCCTGGGATGGCTCCACCTGGGTAGGGGGAGACTCATCTGACAGGTGACAGCAGAGCTGGCTCTGCTAAGGGAAAGACACGGACTCGCCGTAGGGGGTTTTAAACTGTGGACAATTACACATATGGGACCGCTCACATAGAGGAGTCACGACATATGGACCCCAGCCAACAGACAGCATCAGCGATGGATGTAGGCCTGGCATCAGACACTCCGCAATGTCCGAGCCGAAGGGGGAGGCGGAGGAACTCGACAGGGTTCGCCAAGCGGGGAACACGACTGGAGTCAAAATATGCACGCATCCGGCCCAGGGGGCGGGAATGGCATTGCAAGCCGACACTTAGAGCGGATTCAACGCGTCTACCGGCTAGTGCATCTGCAGCCGCGGTCACGCCGCTCGGATTGCTCCATATGAGGCCGCTTCAACACTGGCTCCACGGCTGGGTCCCGAGATGGGCGTGGCAGCGCGGCACGCTCCGTGTCCCCGTGACACCGAGCTGCCGTCGCACCCTCATCCGGTGGTCGGATCCTTCGTTCCTGCGGGCCGGAGTACCCCTCGAACAAGTGTCCAGGCATGCTGTGGTCTCCACAGATGCCTCTGCCACGGGATGGGGGGCCACGTACAATGGGCATGCAGTGTCGGGTCTTTGGACGGGGCCTCAGCTGCATTGGCATATCAATTGCCTGGAGTTGCTAGCAGTACGTCTTGCACTGGGCCGCTTCAAGGAGCTGCTGTCAGACAAGCACGTACTGGTCCGCTCGGACAGCACTGCGGCCGTTGCGTACATCAACCATCAAGGTGGTCTACGCTCCCGTCGCATGTCGCAACTCGCCCGCCATCTCTTGCTATGGAGTCAGAAGCATCTGAGGTCGCTTCGTGCCATTCATGTCCCAGGTGTGCTCAACCGTGCAGCCGACGAGCTCTCATGGCAGCCTCCACTTGCGGCGAGTGGCGGCTCCATCCCCAGGCGGTCCAGCTTGATCTGGCAGCACTTCGGCGAGGCCCAGGTAGACCTGTTTGCCTCCCCAGAGACTGCCCACTGCCAGTGGTTTTATTCCCTGACCGGCGGCACGCTCGGCACGGATGCCCTGGCACACAGCTGGCCCCGGGGCCTACGCAAATATGCGTTTCCCCCAGTGAGCCAGTTGACCCGAAGACCCAACCGGCTGAGGTGAGCTAAAACCATGTCCCTGTGTTCGCACAACTGCTCTCGCGAGCTGGCCAGGATCAACCAGTCGTCGAGATAGTTGAGAACACGAACGCCTTGTTCCTTGAGGGGAACAATGGCCGCCTCCGCAACCTTCGTAAAGACGCGGGGTGACGGCCAGCCCGAAGGGTAGGACTTTGTACTGATATGCCCGACCCTCGAACGCAAACCGTAGGAAGGGTCTGTGTCGAGGCAGAATCGAGACATGAAAGTACGCGTCCTTCAGGTCGATCGCTGCAAACCAATCCTGGGGACAGACGCATTCGAAAATGCGCTTCTGCATAAGCATCTTGAACGGCATCCTGTGAAGATACCAGTTCAAAACGCGCAGATCCAGGATTGGCCGTAGCCCACCGCCCTTCTTCGGTACAATGAAGTAGGGGCTGTAAAACCCCGACTTCATATCGGCTGGAGGGACCGGCTCGATTGCATCCTTCGCCAGTAGGACAGCAATCTCCGCCCGGAGAACAGGTGCACTGTCCAACGACACCTGAGTGAAGTGGACACCCCTGAAAACCGGGGGACGCCGGGCAAACTGAATCGCATAGCCGAGTCTGATAGTGCGAATGAGCCAGCGGGACGGGCTGGGAAGCGCGATCCACGCCTCCAGACTCTGAACCGACAGACAACACAAATTCCCCCCGGCCCTCCTCCGGGGGTGGGAGAGATGATGGAATACTCTCCCGAAGAGCAGGAACCTTCCCCTCCAGGTCGCCCGTCTCAGGGCCGTGACTTCCTCGACCGCTTACCACCTGGCTTGGCAGAGACGGGCTGGGCACCACGTCCGCGACCGGCACCCTGCTGTTTGGCTGGTGTAGGCTGCTGCTTCGCCGACTTAGCAGGGGCGGAGGATGACGCAGGCGGGCGCCCTCGGCGACGAGCAGGCTGAGGCTGAGCCACAGGCGGCTGGGTGGAGGCAGCAGCGGACCGCCGTGGCATGACGTGTTTGATGGCCTCAGCCTGCTTCTGTGCAGCGGAGAACTGTTGGGCAAAGCTCTCCACTGCGTCGCCGAAAAGGCCGACCGGAGACACGGGGGAGTCCAGGAACCGATGTTTGTCGGTTTCCCTCATGTCCACCCAGGTCAGCCAGAGGTGGCGTTGCTGGACTACCAGAGTAGACATCGCATGACCCACAGAGCGCGCTGTCACCTTCGTTGCCCGGAGGGCAAGGTCAGTGGCAGCGCGCAGCTCCCCAAGCAACTGTTGTTCAGGCCCTTCCTGGGGCATTTCCGATAGCGCTTTTGCCTGGTAAACCTGCAAAAGGGCCATGGCATGCAGGGCGGAGGCAGCCTGCCCACAGGCTCTGTAAGCCTTCTCAGTCAGACCGGCTGAGAACTTACAGGCCCGGGACGGGAGGCGCGGCTCACCACGCCAGCCAGTGGCCATTGGACACAGCTGCATCGCAACAGACCGCTCGACTGGTGGGATCCTCGCGTATCCCTTGGCTTCCCCGCCGTCCAGGGAGGTGAAGGCAGACGAGGGACCAGGCCTTGCACGAACACTATACGGTGCTTGCCAAGACCTGGTCACCTCATCGTGCACTTCCGGGAAGAAGGGCATTGGGGCGGGACGCTGGGTTTGACCAGCACGACCCCCCCCCCCCAAGTACCAATCATCCAACCGAGATGGGCTGGGGCAGGGTGGAGGATTCCACATGAGCCCGACACACTCGGCGGCCCGGGAAAGCACAGCCGTCAACTCGGGATCTGACTCGGGCAACGCTACCGTCCCGGAGGGCGGCAGCGCAGCCGGATCTTCCTCCCCCGAGGACTCTGGCTCACCCTCCGATGCAGAGATTGACATCTGCTCCGCTGCAGGCGCACCAAAGGTCAGCTGGACAGTCCGTAGAGGGCCCAGCGGAAACCAACGGCGGCACGATGGGTTGCGGTGCTGATGAGGCGGCAGGGGCCCGCGGAGCGACACTCGACGGGGAAGCCCTAACCGTGATCCTCAAGTCACCCTTCCTATACGCCGCCGAACCATCATTCCGACCGGGGCCGGAAAAAACTGTCGAACGGGGCATAGGGGAGGGGACCCCCGCTTCCTGAGACTTCAGGAAGGAGAGTCTAGACCTCAGCACCGCGATAGTCATATTCCCGCAATGGGAACATGAACCATCCACAAAAGCTGCTTCAGCGTGCTGAACGCCCAAACACGAGATGCAGCGATTGTGCCCATCAGCAGGGACCAGGGAACGACCGCACCCAGTAACGCACAGACGAAATGACATACTGTCAGGGTTCGTCTGTGAAGCTCTTTTAGAAGGGGAACAGTCAGCTCACTCGTGCTGAAGCACACAGGGAGTGACGCGATGTGTTCAGGTACACCACTCCCTGAACACACCGGGGGAACCGGCCCAAATCGCAACGCACACTTTTCTTTTAGGTGGAAGATTTGAGAGTTGCTGTTAAAACAGCAGTTGAGAGCTTTAAGCTCAGGCTCCCCGGAAGCTCGCGACCTCGCTGAAGTGCCTTGACTGCCACAACAAAACAGCGCTGTTGATCCTCTTCTGAGGCAGTTTTAGTTTCACTTTGTGAAAGTCTTCTTTGAAGCAGGACACCAGTGTTTGGCTCCGAAGCGAAAGACAGAGTGTGATTGCATCTGCTTCCTATTTATATACACCTGTCGGAGGCGGTGCGCATTATGCAAATATTGCACGCCAATTCCATTGGCTTGTTTTAGTTCACACGAAGCTGATAGGGCTCTCTAAGCGATATCCCAATTCGTCGGTCACTACTGACGTACGTCGAACGTGACCGACTGAAAGGGAACCATAAACAATATACAGCGGAAAAAAGTGATGCACCTATTTTGATTTTTCATGGCCAATAGAAGCAAATTGGCCGATTCTGATACTGGTTGCAGATTTTTTTAAAGCAAATTTATTTGTTGTTTATTTGTTAAAAAACATATGTGTAGCTCTTTGATATTATAGGCAAACACTGCATTTTTATCACAGTCCCAACAAAGATGTTATGAACATGAGCATGATCAGTTGTTTTTCATTTAAATTATTGTATCATTTTAAGATTAACAGCAAAAACAGCATGGTCTGACTTTAGCTTTGTGAAATTATGCTACATAACAAAACAAAATCAGCAGACGGACTGAATGAAATGTAAATTCACTCTCTGACAGTAGGTGGCGCTTATGGAACAGCAGTGATATAGCGTTTCCATGGTTACCTCTATACACACACACACACACACAGCAGCGCTGCGCTGGAGATGAGAGGAAAAAGCCATCAAAACGTGTCTGAAGACAGTTCCCTTCAGAGATACATTCATATCAAGCCCAATTTAATATTTATATTGTTCTTCCTATATTTCGCGAACAGTGAGCTTGTGCATGGTGCAGTATCTCCTCTGCTGGCGCGTCTGTTCTCCTCTTTTGTGTCCGTTTTCAGTGTGTGCCTGTGTTAACGTCCTGTTGACATACTTAGTAAATATTTTCTGAAATTTTGGGAAATTAAGTTATTACAGAGCAGTTTGTTTGCAAGCCAGGAATAAAGATAGACCAAAATAAAACTAAAAAACCTTTGGATTTATGACCAGTGGACTACTCTATTTTTGATCAAGAACTCAAGTAAGTTACGCACCATAAAGGCCTAAGTTACCTAAACATTTGGAGTGAATTATTAAGATTTAAAGTTTCTCTGTAAAGTTGGCTTTATAAAACATTATTTAACGCAAGATTAAGTGGATGTTAATTCTATGAGGATTTTGTGTTATTTTTCGAGGACCTAATAAATTCTTACAAATATTAACCGTAGGCAAATGATAATAACAAAGCTCAACGTACGAGTAAATAGGAAAATAAGGAGTAAATAAGGAAAATAACATTTTCAAAGACCAACAGCCTACCTCAAGATGCTTTTTCAGATTAGACGTTGAATCCTTTGAAGCCGATAGAAGTTTTGTTGCAGGTAACTTAGACAAAGCTTGCATTGCACTATGATGTTACTGCCCTGCTGAAAAAACCAGCTTAAACCAGCTAAAACCAGCCAACCAGCTCAGGCTGTTTAAGCTGTTTTTTTCAGCAGGGTGTACGTCCTTTATATAGTCCCTGTAAAGTCATTTTAAAGTATGTGTTCTGAGTTTTCACACCACAGAAAAATGTGTTATTAACCACCCAGCCAAATTTGAATGATTAAAAAAATGTGCAAGTAAATGAAATAAGTTATCAAAATCTCGAAAAAATAGGCAGCACTCTCTGCTCTCAAACGCTGGGGGTGTGTCCACTGTCGGCGCTGAAACCACACCCACTCGCGAGAGCTGCCGTCTCAACTTACTTGTCTAATGAGTCAAACATACTAATGCATATAAACAAAAGAATCACGTTAGAGGGTTGCACTTTTTAGTAGAGTTACTGTGGACTACCTACTAATTATAACATAAGCACACACGACAACTTACACTCATTGGGCACGTACTGCCGGACTGTTGTCGAGTCGACAAATGACGGTGCCGCGAGACGGGAGGATGAAGGCCGGGACGGGAGAGACTCTGTCCGGCCCCATATATCATTGGTTATCGTCGGGACGGTAAGAAGGCCGAGGCGGGAGGGGGGGCCGAGGTCTGTTCAGTCACATTCACCAAAAATAGCGGATTATCTGTGAATCCCAGCTGTCTGATTAAAGTTTGTAAAACTATCCGGTGTAGAACGATCACTTTAGAATCCTTCATATCATCGTTTTAGGAAATTTAAATAAGGAGACCGAGCATATTGTATATTATAACAACCATGTAATATGCATTTGCGTGACGAAGGCATTACTAGCTAAATGTGGACTGCATGTGGACCACAAGCTGCAGCGTGTGAACCACACATGGCATCCTTTCCATATCCATCTCCATGTTTTGATAGCTACCAAAAAGAAAGTAAATACATATCAGGTAAATGAGGTAATACATTAACTTACTGTCAAATGAAATTATGAATAAAAGTGGCTTACCGATGGTCTTCAGTCTCCTCCTCTGAATCACTTTCACCTCGGGGGGACTCCTCTTGATCATCTGAGCTAGCCTCTTCTTCTTCTTGAGTACTGTGTTTAAATGCTACTATCATATTGCTACCATTGTCCGTTATTACAGTCAGAATTTTGTCATTTGAAATGCCCCATTCCTGCATGCACTTATCCACGCAGGCCTTAATGGACTGGGCAGTGTGTTGTAGGGCCTCGCTCGACAGAACTTACCAATGACTTTATCAATGAACAACATGATTGAACAAAGCTTCATTTGGTCCAAAAGATCCATTTCCTGACAGGAAACACCTAGCCTTAACAGAAGTGATGACGTGACTTCTTTTAACAAAGGACTCTGTCTAAAGGACTTCTTAGCTCATCAGCAATAAACTAATCAGAACCCATCACGTGGATCTGATCACATTAAATCTATTGATTCTCTCACAAAACCCTCTTGTATTATCGGACGGAACAGGAAAACACCCATCAACGGATTTAAAGACGAATCTGTCCTATCAATACCTCCCTTGTGTGAGCAATCCATCCTGACCCGGTCACTCGTGACTCCGGTCAAAGTTTAAACTATGCTTAAGGACTCAATCTTGAATCTCAAAAGGGACAATTGCCGATTACTTAAAGTATTAACTATATCCAGAATAACATTTGCTATGATGTGATTACTAACATGTTGGATTCAATGCATTATATGTTTGTATTCCTGTATGCATCTTCTTTCTCTTATAATCATTGTTTTTAATTAGGTCAGTCTAGTAATATGTGTGGAAGAAGTGTGTCATGTTTGAGCTCTAAATACAGAGTTTATAATTCTCTGTAATTCTGTGTGAATGAAACATTGAAATTCAGTATCAGGAAAATATTAAGTAACTTTATAAAGTTGTTAATAAAACAGGAGAATGTTCTGCAGATATCACGCGATGTGATCAATAGACAATAGACGAGGCGTGTCTAATCTCCGTAGCAACGTCTCATTGGAGGATCGCATCTGAAGGATGGAGCCAACATTGCTCCTTTAAAACTATGCTGTCCGAACAAGCTAAAGTCAGAAATAGGTCAGAAAGCGCTCGAAATCGGTCAGAAATCGGTCAGAAGTCGGACTGAAGCACAGTCGTGGAAGCCCGGTAGCCGAAGCACCGCTACTTTGACCACAGCGGAAAAGTCGCATGGGTCATTGAGAACTGATTGACCGGGGCTGATTTTCCATCCATTTCCTCAACCACGAGCCGCGCCGCTGATCATTCAACAGCCGTCACATCCAGACTCCAAAACACTTCGTGAAATATCTGACCAAAGTCTCCCAAGAAGAGAGCCGCTCAAGCCAGACGCTCAGAACAGTTGCACCAGCCAGCAACATCCTTCAAAGCTTCCGCGCAACCCACAGGGCTTTCCCGAGAAGACGTCACCTGAAAGACAGCCAATCCAGAACGGGATTCCGCTGTACACGAGTCACGGAACAACCCGATTACCTCAGCTGTCAGAGCAAACGCAGGTACAAGCAAACTTCTCTCTCTCTTGCTGGAAACTGGTGAAACTCCTTTAAACCTAAAGAATCAAGCCAAAGCTCTGCTTTTGTGATTTTCCTCAGGTTATGAGTTAAGTTAGCACTGAACTTGGGACTTTTCATGACTCATATCAACTCCGCGAACGTGTGTGCATGTATGTATGTATGTGTGTGTGTGTGTGTGTGTGTGTGTGTGTTTAGCCTTAGTTTCTTGTAATCATTAGAAGTAGTCAATAAACCTTGTTTTGATTTTCACATATACGAGTTTCTTGTGCTGTGTGTCAAATTACTGCCTTAAACGTAAAAGATCAAGTTACCTCTTGCTTATAATATAATAATTACAATAATAACAATAATCATAATAAAATATTGTTACTGTTGGCCGCAGAATAATATTTTATCCAGAATTGGTAAAATACTCTAACCTCAATTTTCGCTGGACGAATAATTGATGAAGTGTTAAATATTAATTCTGAATCATTTACAGTGAATCATTTACAGTTGATTCAATTCTTATTCCCTGTAACAATTAAATTGAGCTAATAAATAGGCTAAGTCCTTACAGTGTGGATGGGCAACTTGTTCAAAGCGAGCAGGATGTGTTCTGGATTGAACACAAAAAAAGCAACAACTTATGCCAAGGAATTATGCAGACAGTCCCTTTTTAGTCCATAGGTCAATTCCAATTGACACTTTACGAGCACCACACAGTCGTTTCTTAAACTTTGTCATTTCTTCCTCATAGTGTTTTTCAATCAGATTGTTTATCTTTGTTTTTTTTGGCACTGTCAGCTTCTTATCAAATGTTTCTATCATGAGAATAAAGTCCTCATCTTCTACTGTAGTCAGTGGTAACCCTGAACGTCCAATCCATTTTGCTATAGCCTCCTCTTTTACTTGCTGTTCTCTGGCATTGCTTTTGTACTTTGTAGTACCTAACAGTGCTTCTGCAATGTTTTGATTGGACATTTTTGCCTTTTTTGCACTTGGTTCACCGCCTTCATCAGGAGACTTCTGTAGCTGTGACATAAAAAAGGAAAATAGTTTAAATACGTTTATATTATTTATTCATTGCAATCACTTTATTTGTGCAAGCAGTAAATATTTAAGCACTAAACGCAAATAAAAGAGTGAAAAAAGTAAATATTTAATAAGTTGGCAGCTAGGTGGATAAAAAAAGTAACAAGATTTTATAAGGTATTCATTTGTCTAGCAATATTGTATGTTTTAAATACCACAATATTGCTAGATTAGTATGTATAATGATAGGATGTGAACAGTCACGTTTCACATGACTAATCTAGAAATATTTGTGATATTGTCAACAAGTAGAACATTATGAAATATACTAAACATTAGTATTAATCAAATGTATGTAGCATAATTTTACGTATTCGTATGGTGCTCTCATCTAACTTGAAGAAGGGGCTATTTTACAGTACTTTTCAGTTCGTAATATTTAATGCTACAACATCTATGCATTGCAGTCTTCCAATTTTGTTTAGCTCAATAAACAAAAGAACATCGTTGTGAATTTACCTTTGAGAAAATGTCCAGGTGGCTCGTCTGTAAATGTCTTTTCAAATTGGTTGTGTTCTTGCCACGAATGACCGCTCCGCATGCTTCACACTTTGTTTTGTTTTGTTCGTCGTCAAATGTGAAGTGAGCCCACAAGTCTCCCCTTCTTTTTCTCCCGGCTGTGGACATTTTGTAGCTCTTTTACACATCATCTCTTCCAATGCCGTCTTCCCGCGAGCTCAGTCAAAGACTGAATACCTTCGCTTCACGTCTCAATAAGTCAGGCTCTGATTGGTTCTCTTCTCATGCAGTCTCACCTGTTCCGTTTTGCCGATTGGTTCTTTTGTTCATTCCTCACATCTCTCCCGTCTGCTGATTGGATTTTCGTCACAGTCTATTTTCGTCTCGTCCTTTATTCGTTGACGATAATGTCAGTCAATTTAGTCATAGTTTTAGTCTCCATCAGTGACTTCTTTTTTAGTTTTCGTTTCGTTTTCGTCCGCAAAAATATATTCGTGACGAAAATAATGACGAAAATATTTAGTCAACGAAATTAACACTGACTGTAATGACACTCGAGATTGAGCGAGTGAACCGCTGTAGAGTTAGAGGCGGCGCCACGCTCGGTGCGTCATCGACAGTTATATAGTGTTAGGGGAGGGGCTATGCTCGGGGGACGATGTGCGTCATCAGACCCCCGTTATAGCTCCGCCCAAAAAATCCTGAGCAGAGACTTGGTGAAAAACTGCTTAACCCTTTCGAGCGTGAGTTTAAAATATTCTAACTGTCCCCCCCCGGGTGTGTCTCATACGTTCTGAAAAGTGAAGCCACGGGCTCTTTGATCGCCCCCTGGAGGCTGGATGCAGTACAGGTCCTCTCAATGCAGTCGAATGAGACTTCAGTGAAAACTTAAAAATAAATTCTGCTTCAAATAAAACTTTCTGAAAGATGGTTTTGGGTCATTTAAGGTAGTTGTTATCACACTGATATATATTTAATTGTTCGTTTTTGTGATGATTTAGATTTTAGCTAGCAATTTGATGCTATAAAAACGGGGCGTGTCGTCATGATTCGAAGTTGATTGACAGCTTGTCTGAGGACTGTCGGAGCTTCGAGGGGAGATTGAAGATGTATTAACTAACTGTTAATTTTCGATTTCTTTGTTATTTAACACCAACAAAATGAGTTGTTCAGCAGTAAACTGTACTAACCGACCTACAGGATCTGATGGATCACTGAACTTTTTTTCTGTAACATCAAATGTGGGCGTTATAAGCTAATTAATAAATGTTATTAGTTAAGATAACGCACCTAATGTTAATCATGTCGGGAAAAAGCAGGTGATCGTTATCTGGCAGTTACTTATTATTTTTATGGGTATAAAATAATAATTAGCAGGACAAAACTCAGGGGTGTGATTCTTCCGGAAAAATCCGGAAATCCGGCTTTTCCGACCTGAAAATGATGCTCTCGTAAATCATGCAAAAAAAAAAAAAAAATTGGGGGGTGGGGGTCAGGGTTGCGGCGGTTGCGATGGGTCGAGTATTGGTAAACATAATGACCGCTCACCGCTGTCAACGTTTTTTGTGCCTCTGATTCATGTCGTCATGTCACTCCGCAAGTAGTCCAATCATTTGTCACGATTCAAAGTGTACGCGCACTGTTATGAATGCGCACACACCCAACCGCGCCCAACCATCTACTCACGTGAACAGCTTCAGTGAACACGGATGATTCAGATAAGCAAATCCATATTGTCTTTCATTTTTATATGCAGATCTAGTAAAATTTAACCAATCTATTGATCATTTTTGTCAGGATTCCATAACATTAATGTTAAACGATTTTGAGACGAGTTTCAAAAATATTATTGCTCTAGAAACAGAATAGCCTATTATTTTATAGGTAGACTTTTAAATTGTGTATAATTTTTATAGTCTATTTAAAATACATGAATGATGACGCAGTCGTCTGGGCGGAAGTTTGATATCGCGACTCCGCCTCCGGCTCCACTGACGATTCCTTCTGCGCATGCCCAGGCTCCAAACTTTTTTTTTTTGAAGTATTGCGTAACGTGTCAGCGCCCATTCATCAGCCCATTTTGGCTTCAGTTCAATACAATGGAAGGAAGCGGCGTCGCGTCGTCCATCTTTTTTTACAGTCTATGGTCCCCCCAGAGTGAGTTTTTTTAAGGCGACCGTTATTTTAGAACGTTTGCCTTTAATGTTTCCATAGCGACGCGTCATGCGTGTCACGAGCACTGAGCACAGCCACAATAACACTGTATGACAAGTGGATCGCTATTATTTAGTTTTTCCTTGTTTATTTAAAATATTCACAAACTTGCTTACCATGTTATCAACTATCTGATATTCCGATCCTCAAATATGTGTAAGTGAGTGTGTTTTGTCGTTTAAAAGCCTTTATAAATGATCTTAATCTTGATCTATAATGCGAGATGGGCGCCGCCATCTTAGTTTGCCCCCCAGTTCGCAGAGTCCTGTCAGTCGGATTTAAAGCACGTGAATTCATAATTTTCTCCCAAAATATATGCAAGTAAGTGGCTGGTGAACTGGAAGAATAATAGAGTAAACTTTGTAGTTCCCTTTCGATACTTCACTCGTACTGCGTATGGGGAAAAGTCTCCCTTTTTCCCCGTCACTGAAGCCTTTTTCAATAACGCAGTGTAACTGCACCGTCATTGGTTCGCTCATAGACAAGTTGTTGAACCAATGGCGGCGTGGCATAGCTGCGCGGCCTATGGCGAGAAAGCGCGCGAACTTTCCCGCCAAAATGGGTGGGGTTAAGGGCTATATAAGCAGGCGTTTCGCCATAGGATTTCAGTGCTTTCTCCTTCAGCGACGACTTCTACTTCTCCTCGCTGATCTCCGCCTGAAGCCGAAGAAGCTCGCCGCCTTCTAGAAGCTCTCGCCGCCGTCTGAAGAGGCTCCCGCAGCGGACTCAGCTGGACTCGCCGGTCGGAGACAGCGCCGGTGCCCTCGCTGACTGCAGCCCGCAGCGCCGTCCTCGAGTCGCCGCCTCCCGCTTCCCGCTTCCCGCTTCCGGCCGCTTCCTAGCTTGTCTCCTGCCGCCATCCGGCGCGCCTTCTTGAGAGCTTCTTCGCGGCTTATTGCCGCTCTAAAAGAGCATTAACAGCGGTTTTCACCGCTTCATTTGAGCTTCCCGCGGCCCTCGCCGCTCTAAAAAGAGCCCCCCAATCGCCGTTATCACAACGGCGGCGTTGATGCAAATGCCGCGCCACTCATGTGGCATGTGCAGAGCCCCTCTGCACAACGACGATGGTCACAGCAGGTGCGTCGCTTGCCTGGGCAAGTCCCACGCTGACGGCGTGCTCGCTGGAGCCTCATGCCCGCACTGCGAGAGCATGAGTCTCGGTTCCCTGCGCTCGCGGGTCGCCTTCTTCACTGAGGGCGATCTCGCCCCCCCCCCTTCCGTCTCCTTCCTCCCGCGAGCCGGCAAGGAAGAGACAGTGGGGTAGAGCGACCCAGCGCCCGGAGTTTGGCGAGCTCACGCCGGCCCAGCCCCGCGTGCCTCGCCCTCTCCTCCAAGGGAACATTCTCCCGTCTTGTTCTCCCGACCCGAGCAGCGTCCCTCTGCCGATGCAAGCGACCTCGTCTCGTTTGGAGGATCGGACGACGAACAGGATGACTCCATGTCCCTCGCTGCCTCCGAAGCAGAAGGTTGGGCTGGCGAGCCGGAAGATCCCGCTCCCCCACCTCCTTTGGAGCCCATAGAACACGGCCAAGGCATGGATGCCGAACTCTTCCGCATCCTGTCCAGGGCCGTGGAAGAGTTGGACCTCGAGTGGGCCCCTCCAGAGGAGCCATCTCGCAGCCGCCTGGACGAATGGTTCCTCCCAGGCCGCCGCCAAGCGCCTCGCCAGCGCTCAGCTCCTTTCTTCCCCGAGGTCCACGAGGAGCTCACTAAATCGTGGCGCGCTCCGTACTCCGCCCGCCTCCACGCGACGCATCGCTCTGCCCTCACCGCCGTTGACGGCGCCGAGGAGAAGGTGATACGAGCATCTGCATCTGGAGCACCCCTGGATGAAGCGGTGGCTGCTCACCTCTGTCCTCCCGCGGCTGTGGGATGGAAGAAGAAGAGGGCCCTTCCTTCCAAGCCCTGCCGGACCACATCCACTCTGGCTGGACGGGCTTACACCTCGGCGGGCCAGGCTGCCTCTGCGCTCCATACAATGGCCATTTTCCAGGTCTTCCAGGTCTTCCAGGCTTCCGATCTAGCCCTGCGAGCTACGGCCCAGGCCATTGGCCGCTCAATGGCCAGCCTGGTAGTGTTGGAGAGCCCCCTGTGGCTCAACTTGACAGAGATAAAGGACCTGGACAAGACGGCCTTCCTGGACGCTCCGGTCTCACCCTCCAGTCTCTTTGGGCCAGCAGTGGATGGCTTTACCGAGCGCTTCACCGCGGCGCAGAAGTCGTCTCAGGCTATGAGACATTTTCTGCCCAAGCGCTCCAGCTCTGCTTCTGCTTCCAGCCGCCCCAGGACTGCGCCGGCTCAGCAGAACAAGCCAACGCCACCCGCCGCCCAGGCAGCGCCACCTAAGGAGCACCGTCAGCGCTCACGCCCTGCAAAGCGCCCTCCCTTCCCGAGACGCCAGGGACCCCCGCCCAAGATTGTGCTGGACCCGGTGACTCCGAAGACGTCCTGATTTCTCAAAAAGGAAGAGGATGGGGGATTGTCTCGTTGCGACCGGACCACCCCAAAAGCTCCTACGTGCAGTTTCCCCTCCGCCTCGTTTAATTCCGCTCACGTCCTCCGTGCCGAGGTTATGACGACGCTAAGAAAGGGAGCTGTGGAAATAGTTCCCCCTGCGGAGCGCGAGTCAGGCTTTTACAGCCGCTACATTCTGGTCCCCAAGAAGGATGGCGGTCTAAGACCCATCCTAGATCTCAGACTTTTGAATCGCTCCCTCATGAGACGGAAGTTCAAAATGCTGACGCTGAAGCAGATCCTCGTGCACATTTGCCCCGAGGACTGGTTCTGTTCGCTGGACCTGAAGGATGCGTATTTTCACATCCAGATAGCCCCCCATCACAGGCGATTCTTGAGATTCGCATTCGAGGGGGTAGCGTACCAATATACGGTCCTGCCTTTCGGGCTGTCTCTGGCTCCTCGCACTTTCACCAAGTGCATGAACGCGGCGCTTTCCCCTCTGAGACAAATGGGAATCCGGGTTCTAAATTATCTCGACGACTGGCTCATCCTAGCCCGTTCGCGAGCCGAGCTGGAACACCACAGATCCGTGCTCCTCAGCCATCTGCAATGCCTGGGTCTCAGGGTCAACTTAGCCAAGAGCTCGCTGTGCCCCAGCCAGCAAATTTCGTTTCTGGGGGCAGTCTTAGACTCAGTCCGTATGACGGCAGTAGTCTCGTCAGAGCGCGCTCTGGCGATTCAGCAGCTCGCGGCCTCAGTCAAGAACAAAGCCTATCTCCCTCTGAAGCTTTTACAGAGGTTGCTAGGGTTGATGGCTTCCGCCTCCCCGGTGCTACAGCTCGGCCTTCTTCGGATGCGGCCTCTGCAGTACTGGTTGAAGTTCCGGGTTCCTTCAAACGCCTGGCGGCACGGCCGCCTATGTCTCAAGGTCAATCGGGCCTGTCTTCTAGCCCTGAAACCTTGGTTGAACCCTGCCTGGTTCAGTCTTGGAGTACCCCTGTAGGCGGTCTCACGAAGGACGGTGCTCTCGACGGATGCCTCCAACTCGGGTTGGGGCGCTGTGTGCGAGGGCAGACCGGCCTTCAGCTCGTGGAGTCACGAGGAAAGCCGTCTACATATCAACTGTCTAGAGATGCTAGCAGTGATGAAGGCCCTTCAATCTTTTCAGGCTCACTTGACAGGACGCCATGTCTTAGTCCATTCGGACAGCATGACAGTGGTATCGTACATAAACCATCAGGGAGGTCTCTCGTCCAGCCGCTTGTGCGCTCTGGCGAAACGTTGTAGCAAATTAGCTCAAAATAAATATGAATAATTAATCATAACTAGTTATAATTAATTATTAATATTTTAATCAGTTAATAAAATTAACTTAATGTAATAAAATTAATATTACAATCAATTAACCTGTTGTTCAATGAACACACAGTGTTAATTGTTTATTAATTCTAAGAAATGTTCATTTCCAGGTTATGGGGAATAACAATCTTATTCTTCTAAAAGCCTGTAGTCAGGACCGACATGAATAGGGACTCCCGTATATGAGCGCAAAACACGGACAACCTTACGTGTGACATGAACAAGACTTTATTAACTAGACTAAACACTTAAACTATTCTAACATTCACACACATACATGCATACAGTTTACCAAGAGAGAGAGAGAGAGAGAGCTAAAGCAGAGTACAGGAAGCAAGAGGTTACAGCATTGTTGGACATTTCAGCAGATCAACAGCCTTGAGCAAACCATCAGTGTAGTTTTAACAGGCCCATCTTTAAAAGGGGTAAGGATACTCAATGTATCCGATAATGAGACTAAGTTTGATACTTGCATGTCTCTCCAAGTTGAATTAAAACTGTCCTGATGCAATTTGTGGAGGTTTCCGTTGAATCTTTGCTGATATTGTCTTGATGAAAGAGAACCAGTTGGATTCAGAGGATCTTTGGTGAATGGAAGGTCTAGGCCGAGGCCTGGCACAAGCTTGGGGTTCCTTAGAAGCTTCTAGCTTCTTACAGCATCATCTTGACGTCAGCACTTGTCAGTAAAAGAAAAGAAGAGGAGGACGAGCAGGAAGAGAGGGGGTTCCTTGTGATCAGTGAATATAAGGGGTGAAGATGTCACACCCTCTTGAGGTGTCTGAGCCAATAAGGAGTTCCCCTTTCAGAGGGAAGTTTTACGAGTCTTTGTTCTGTAGCAAGATATTAGCATAAGACACTGGATTGGATGAATGAGAAAATAACCTTCTAGCTTCCTATAATTCTAACATGTCACAGAGTTAGTAACATGTAACATAAATTACCAAATAGGAAATTAAAGTTGGAGTCCGTAGATACCAAACATGCTGCCAATGTGATCTCAGTTAACTATACATTTGCAACTATGGAACATTAATACCAAAATAGTTCAAAAGAGAGAATTAATACATAGAATAAAGCCTATAAAAGGAAAGTCATGAGATGGGAAAATTGGATACATGTTTATACATTTCCCAAGTGGTTATATAGAGAATACATAGGATTAAGAGAGTTTATTTGTCCTTCTCAGGAAGAATGAGTCACTAGTCTCTCCAGAATTCTTCTGGATCATAAAAGTACCATATAACTGTAACAGGACACCTAGGTTGGCCTGTGTGCTAGCAACATTGGGATGCTGGTTACAGTTTTAGGGGGATGAGTTCAGAGAACTTTGATAGTGAGAGTGAGTTTATGGGTAATTAATTAAATACAATGAATAATTGTGTGGCTGATTGGTCCAGACATTACAACGTCTTCTGATATGGGCTCTGCCAAGACTTCAGTCGCTCAGAGCGACTCATATTCCTGGCAAGACCAATCTGGGCGCGGACATGTTGTCGCGGAGCAACATCCCCTCAGACGAGTGGATGCTCCACCCCCAGACGGTTCTCACGATTTTGGAGTTCTTCGGGAAAGCGGACATAGATCTCTTCGCCTCAGAAGACAACTCTCACTGCCCAACATTTTTCTCGAAGGAGGTCGATGCTCTGGCCCACGCATGGCCCAGCACGCTCCTTTATGCTTTTCCTCCGATCGCACTGATCCCTCAGGTCATCAGGTGCATCAGAGAAGACCAACACAGCGCCCCTTCAACGCTTAAAGTTTACGTGGCAGCCATCGCAGCGTTCCATGCTCCTATTGCCGGCCAATCAGTGGGGCGAAACGGCCTTGTAGTCCGTTTCTTAAGGGGTTCTAGGCGATTAAATCCACCTCGTCCCCTTACTGTGCCCACTTGGGACCTTTCTCTGGTCCTCAGGGCCCTGAAAGGCAACCCCTTTGAGCCGCTGCATTCAGCTGACCTCAGGTCCCTGACGCTAAAAACCGCTCTGCTTCTTGCACTAGCATCGGTCAAGCGTGTTGGCGATTTGCAGGCCCTCTCTGTGAGCCCTGCATGCCTCGAATTTGGACCTAATGATTCTAAGGTCATTCTGAAACCCAGGCATGGCTACGTTCCCAAAGTGCTCTCAACCCCGTTTAGAGTGCAGGTCATCTCACTTTCCGCTCTTCCTTCCTCTACGGATGAACGAGAGCTGGAATTACTCTGCCCTGTCAGGGCATTGAAGACCTATGTGGAGCGATCTCAACCTTTCAGGCAGTCGGACCAGCTCTTTGTTTGTTTTGGTGGCCGCACCAAGGGGTCTCCGGTCTCAAAACAACGTCTCTCATGTTGGATAGTTGACGCCATTAATCTGTGTTACTCCTCCCTGGGTGCTGAATGCCCCATAGGAGTTAGAGCTCATTCCACTAGGGGAATGGCTTCCTCATGGGCTTGGTCCAACGGAGTTTCCATAAAAGACATCTGTGAGGCGGCCGGCTGGTCTTCGCCGTCCACTTTTGTCAGGTTCTACCATCTTGATGTCCCGACCTTACAAGCTCTGGTTCTTTCAGTGTGATTGGCGGCCCCTTATGAGTTCCGCCTCACGCCGTTACAGGATTCATTTCCTTTGTAGTGTAACAAGGGATATGGCGGCTTTGCCTTCAAGTTATTAAAACAAGTTATGTCGTTCCCTGCCGTGGCACGGCGTGGTTGAATTCGTTCCCCATACGCAGTACGAGTGAAGTATCGAAAGGGAACGTACTCGGTTACTTACGTAACCTCGGTTCCCTGAGATACGGAACGAGTACTGCGTTACTTGCCGTGCCACGAGGCTGCAGCTTCAGAGTCGTCGCTTCAGTCGATTGGCACTAAAATCCTATGGCGAAACGCCTGCTTATATAGCCCTTAACCCCGCCCATTTCGGCGGGAAAGTTCGCGCGCTTTCTCGCCATAGGCCGCGCAGCTATGCCGCGCCGCCATTGGTTCAACAACTTGTCTATGAGTGAACCAATGACGGTGCAGTTACACTGCGTTATTGAAAAAGGCTTCAGTGACCGTACCGCTCAAAGGGTTAACGCTCTAACTTCACAATTAAGCATTACACAATTCACAGTCTTTGTAATGTGTTTCAGCAATACATTTGTAACATTTATAAAGCGTTTAGAAAGAATTCTCAGAATTGAATAAAAATCCCATATGTGGGACCGTACCGCTCAAAGGGTTAACGCTCTAACTTCACAATTAAGCATTACACAATTCACAGTCTTTGTAATGTGTTTCAGCAATACATTTGTAACATTTATAAAGCGTTTAGAAAGAATTCTCAGAATTGACTTTACAGGGACTTTAATGTTTATAAGTAAAACTGTCTTTGAATTTCCACTAGAGAAATGCGTTATGCCCTGTTTTCCCGTCCATTTTTTGCGTGTGATCTCATGTCTGATGACTCTGCAGGTTGCTTTATCTGAACAGGCAGCGCGCGTTTTTTTTTTTTTTATTTAAACAGAGTCGGAGAATCATCAACATTGGCTCGTTGGTTACAAATCAAAAAGCTTACGTTAATAGCCTATTAAATGAAATGACATTAAAATTCAAAGTAATCCCTTTGGTAATCTAAAATACTTTTTGAATGTAACTGTAATTTGATTACCATCTATTTAAAATGTAACTGTAACAAAATACAGTTACTCAAATTTTGTATTTTAAATACGTAACGTCGTTACATGTATTTTGTTACTCCCCAGCCCTGCGAACACATCATACAGAGGGTTCCCATCACGTCATTGGTGTAGTGTCTCGTTCCCTTACTCAGGGAACAGGGGTTACATCTGTAACCCGAGACAGTTTCTATAGAAACAGTCAGATGCGCGCCTCCGAAATGATCCAGCCTAAAATATACCGTTTTTTTTGTCATGATTCGAGCGTTTTGAAAAAAAAATATGAGACAGTTGTTGTCAGAATTCATTGGTGATTTTCATTTTTATGAAATTTAATCGAAAGCTTGGCAAACAGCTTTGGAGAATTTGATGTTTCCACATTCAAAGAGATAGGAGCTGCATGGATGCCCAGGATGCCCGAGAGGCGTTTCAGAGATGGCCGCCGAGTGAAATGACTTGTCTTAAAGGGACTTTGGTGAAACACACACAAATAATATGGCATTAATAGCGGTTCACTTCTGCAATTTGGTGCTTTCATATCAGAAGCGAACCGCACCCCAGACCACCCTTTATATTCGGGTACGGTTCGCCTGTGCACACCCAAGTTCAGAAGACAGTGTTCACATCATCAAAACGTACCGAACGCTGACGTCAATCAAACCTGGGTGCACGCCAAAAGTGCTAATGTGAACGCACCCTAAACCCAGCAGGTTGGGCAAACATTTAACCCAACTGCTGGGTTAAAACAACCCAATTGCTGGGTTTGTCCATTTTCAAAAACCCGTTGTTTTTAACCCAGCATTTTTTAGTGTGTAACAATAATGGAAAATGAGGCTTATCAGTATGTCACAATATCACCCCGTTTGGACTGTTTACTGTTTTGCACCATTTCCTGCCAGTCTGTCATCATAGTTATGCAATTCACTAACTTGTAATTCAATTTGATATCAGTTATTTTGGATAAACTGCATATCAGGTCAGTACATGGCAAATTTTCTCAAGAAAAAAAAATCTTTCAACATCGGAATCAGTTGGTACTACATTAAAATTGAAGGTTAAAACGAACTGATTTGTATACAAACTTAAAGGATTAATCCACTTTTAAATAGACTTTTCCTGACAATTTACTCACCCCCATGTCATCCAAGAAGTTCATGTCTTTCTTTCTTCAGTCGAAAAGAAATCAAGGTTTTTGATGAAAACATTCCAGGATTATTCTCCTTATAGTGGACTTCAGTGGTCTCCAGATGGTTGAAGGTCAAAATTACAGTTTCAAGTGCTGCTTCAAAGGGCTTTAAATGATACGAGATGAGGAATAAGGGTCTTATCTAGTGAAACGATAGGTCATTTTTGAAAAAAATACAACTGTATATGCTTTATTATATAGAGGCTATATATTTATATACAAAATGACCGACCATTTCGCTAGATAAGACCCTTATTCCTCATCTCGTATCATTTAAAGCCCTTTAGAGACGGGCATCCTGGAGATCAGAACTCAGCTGAGTGCTATGAACCCTCATATCGAGGGGAGATAATCCGCTCAACCTAGGATCTACCCAGTGCTTAATTAATGCACTGAGGAGGCTGTGCGCTGAAAACTCTGAAAAGGGGAGCACAAACCAGCCTGGGGCTGATTTTTAAGACGGGGCCTGATCAAGGCCTAACCATCATAATCAGCTTAGGGAGCTAAGCACTATTACAAACCCAACCCCAAGGGGGAGGCGCAGAGCTCACCTAACAGGTAGACTATGCCAAGAACACATACTCATGGAGGCCCGAGAGGGGCTTACAACTATACGGGCTTACGACGTCTCTTCCCTCGAGAAGAGAGCCAGGCGGGAACGGAGCGTTTTCATAGGAAAACGCTCACAACGCATGCTCTTCTCCCAGACAGATAGGGTGTGAGGATCCTCCGGAGTCAAAAACCTCGGGCAAGGACCCGCACACTTCCTAAAACATTTTACTTTGTCCTCAGACATAGCTTTTTCAAAGATATACTCACTTGGAGAAACACAGACAGTGCAGTGACACAACAGTCCCGAAAGATGAAAAGATGGAGACTGTCTCTCCAGGCGCTCCTTTATACTTCCGGGTTGCGCCGTATGACGTCATAGGCTGTCGCTGGCCAACAGGAATTGGAGTTATTGGATAGTGCTTTTGACACCTGAGTCACGTGACGTTCCCCAAAGCGTTTATGGCAAACGCAGAGTAGAAGTTCCCTTTCGAAAGGGAACACTGATTAAATTGATATAACTTCACAATTCTTCAGGCCTCACTGTCCCCTACTCAACAATTTTAGGCCTTTTTGCAAATGTTTCAATCGGATTTTGCTGTTTTATAGAGCATTTACTCATTTTGAGCCTGTTTTTAAAGATTAACTATCTGTAATGTAATTTTTCATGTGTGAAAAAAGCGACAAAACTAAACTAGCCAATCAGCCATAAGTGTACGCAGATATATTTTAATAATCAATTTAAACATTATGTAAAAAAAAATGAAAAACATCACGATTTAGCACCCTCTCATGGTACGCACAGTGAGTACAACCGTGCGGCTGCAGGAGCCACTGGCTTGACGGCAGCACAGAGCACAAGTGAATGACACTATATCTAACTAGTAAGTTAATACTAGTTACAGAATAAACTTAAATGAACATTTGAAGGTATGTTGAAAGATATAGTATAAATTACTGAAACATATCTTGTGTAATCGCTCAAATAGTGTTTATACTGTGGAAAGACATCAATGAAACAGTTGTAAACGATATCATGTAGCCTATAGCATTTACCTCAGAAATGCCATTCAGTGTCCACAGCTCGTTAGGTTGCTAGAGAAATTCACTCTTTCGCTACTTAGGCTATGCTCTTTATTAGCCTATATATTCATTATATCTCACTTAACCTGTCATATTTAACCTTGCATGTTAAAATAAATCTGTCATGAAAATAAGTTATGATGGCTACCAGTGGCGTACCGCATGTCTGTGAGGCCCCCCCGCAAATAATGAGATGAGGCCCCTCCCACGAGCAGTGATGTCATGTGTTAAAATCTGTTGTGCACCTGAGTCCGTCTCCCCCCCCAGTTCACAAAAACTGATTTAACAGTGAATCATGTGGTGAATTATCATTGCATTGATTAATTTGATGTTATTATTGAATAATATTATTTATGCTATATAATGTTTAGTGATTTTGATATCGCAGACTAAAATCCAGGTAGGAATAAATATTTAAGCTAATTTACGAACGTGGAGGCAAAAGTGCCGCGGCTCCGATTTTAGTTACTTTAGAAATAGCAGGAGGATCCTTCACAGCAATAATTCACAAACATCAGTTATAGCCCCCGAGGAACAAATTTTATTTAACAGTAAGCTCAATAAAGTAAATGTAATGGCCAACACATCTCAGTTTAAACACTGGCCTATAAGCATCGCAAATTGTAGAGAAGAAATTATACAAGAAAATTTCATGCCTCGCAGTAAAAAAAAAAATGAATAGTAAAAGAACTAGGAGAAAAAACTTTAAAAGAACAACTCTATCAGTTATAGGCCTATGCTCTATTCTATATATCAGCTATATGCTGTATTTTGAGAAAAACTAACTTTATATACATCTTAAAATACCAACTTTTGAGGATTAACTTGTTTATTCTTTTTATCAACTGACTACCACACACAAAAAAGCAAACACTCTACCGAATCCTTTGCGCTCTCCGAGCGTTTTGATGCGCAAAGTCTTTCACTGCTGCTTTAATGTCGTTACGAGCATGAGCATTCTCAATACTCAAAAGAGCTAAACTGGACAGTCTTTCTTGTGGCATTGTGGTCCGGAGAAATGTAGCCTACATCAAGAGCTCATGTGCACGAGAGCCAAGAGAACTGATAACAGCAGCAACGAGCACTGGCCATAATTTCAAAAACACAGACCTACGAATTTCTTATCGAATGGAGATGTTTCTTTCTTTCAGGTACAATTATTCGCTGAGTTTAAGTTAATTTTCACTTCACGTTTCAAAAGAGACGTTTAAGAAAGATTCTCGCAGAGAAAGCTGAAAGCGCACCCTGTTTTGTATTTATTTTATTTTACAAAAATACAAGGTTTTGTTGTTATTGTGAGTGTATCAGTACACAAATAAAAGTAGACCATTTGTAGTTTTGCACTAATCTAAAGTCTATTTTAAGTTGTTTCAGCTGTCATGAGGAAACAATCCATCAGAGCGCGCCGGCGCGTTCGTCGACCAGAGGGATATAAAATGTAGCCAATTTAGTTTCATATTTATATTTAAATATTGAGCTATAGCCTTATATTATTTTTTTTAAATTTCACCTATTATGAAAAGTGAATAGCCTAGCATGATGGATGCGCAATGTCGGGAGACATGCAGCGGGTCAGACATGAGTTTGACCGCTTCATTAAGTTTTGTTTTATAGTAAGTCTTTCTTTAAAGTGAATTTCGTTGTGTAGAAATTGTATCTTAATTTCAATCAATGTTTCATCAACCAATTGCCTATATTTAATAATTAGTAATAACTTTCCGCGGCCTTTGAATAAGCAATAGACGTATTTCTGTTTTTATTAAATTTCTTAAATACATGTCTTTATTACTTAATTAATTGATAAGATATTTTTGGTCTAACAATATATTTTAGCTGGTCTACATTTTAAGTTAGACACAAATTTGCGTAGGCCAATACAAGGTTCCCTTCTAGACAAGCGCGTAAAATTGCTGTTTCGGCCGCAAATTTTAGATCGGTGCATCAAATGATAAAGGCCTGAACTAAATTCATGTATTTAAATAAAAGAATAAAGAAATAACTAGACTTATTGGCTAGGCTACATTTGTAGAAGAACTTCAGACATTCCGGTAGCTGAGCAGAGCTGGCGATGGGGTAAATACGTTTGGGCAATATACAATAATAATAATAATATTAATAATAACAACAATAATAATGTCTCAGCAAAGACCGAACACATATTTATTTGTCTGACTCATGTCCGCTAACAGTAGGCTAACATAGCGCATCAAAGCTTGCTGTTGGCTACCTACAAACGGCGATGGAAACAACAGTGAATTTTCCCCCCTTTTGTGGTAATTTAGCACTATTTTTTATGATCTTCTGCTTGCATTTTTGGGCTTCAGTTAGATCATTATTTTAATCTTTAGTCATTTGAGTTCAGTTCTAAAAAAAGCAAAGGCTATGTAGCAAATAGGTGAATCTGCGACGGGGCCCATCATAGGGTGGGGGCCCCCACGCACCGCGGGGGTGTCCCGTACGCCCCTGATGGCTACTGTGTAAATCAGGGGTGTCCAAACTCGGTCCTGGAGGGCCACTGTCCTGCAGAGTTTAGCTCTAACCCTAAATTAAACACACCTGAACCAGCTAATCAAGGTCTAACTAGGCATACTAGAAACTTACAGGCAGGTGTTGTGCAGCTGGTTGGAGTGAAACTCTGCAGGACAGTGGCCCTCCAGGACCGAGTCTGGACACCCCTGCTGTAAATGACTAGATTTTAACATTGAATCCGAGTAGAAACAGATTTTGAAGTTATAGCAAAAATTGCCTTATATGCAATTTACACACATTATGAAATAAATGTTTGTAAATAAATAAATTAATTATTGGCACCCCTAGAATTTTTTATGAGTAAGATACCTCTGAACTATATTCCCATTCATATGTACTTTTATTTTATTTATTTATTTATTTTTTTACTTTTTTACTTTCACACTAAGGTGATCATGAACATGAAATTGTCCAGGAATGACTTCCTGTTCCACGGGAGTATAAACATGAGGAAACACAAAGGCCAAATTCCCTTAAACGCATCGCTTCACTTCAGAAGGCCTTTATTAACTCCCTGGAGCTGTCTGGAGTACATTTATGATGGGTGAATGTGAATGGAAGCACTTTCTTCAGCTTCATACTAGTTGGTCTCTCTCACTGCCATTATAAAGCTCAGATGTGTCAGTAAATATATTAAAATATCTCTGATTGTGTTCATCAGAAAGAAGAAAGTCATATACACCTATAGGGTGGCTTGAGGGTGAGTAAAACTTGGGGTCATTTTCATTTGAAAGTGAACTAATCCTTTAAACACAAGACTTACTTCACTTTTGACCGTTCTTGTGTAAGACTGCTCTTTTGTAACTTCTTACCTATCATGTAGATATGATATCAACTTTTACTGGTCAAGTTGTATTCTTTGATCATTTTATTTAACTTAGTTGAGTAGATTTGATTTAATTCCATATGTGAAATTTGCTTTAAAATCTGCTTGCAAAAACTTGCGAAAGAAAATGTACTTATTGTTTTTTTTCAGTACTTGAAAGTATTGCAAAGTAAACTTCAAATGAGTAGAAATGAACTCTAACTGGCAAAGATAAATTTATTTATTCTCTTTGTTAATTTTACTTAACTTAGTTAATTCCATACATGTGAAATTTGCTTTTAAAAATAAATGCACAAAAAAGTGCAAAAACGTGCAAAATTAAGTAAATTTTACTCATTTTGTTTTCTGAGAGCTGAGAGCTGCTCAGGGTCACCCTCACGATCATCTGTCTGGTTATCCTAAAGTTGTGTACATAAAACAAACTGACAATGTAAAATGCATCTGAACTTTAGCTTCTTAAATTTAGCTTTAAGGTAACAATGAACATTGATGCTCCCTTGTTTTACGGTACATTGTGGGACTTTTTCAGGGAGTGAAAGTTTCAGTGCACTGGAAGGATTTTGTGATTGAGACAGCCCTTAAAATGGCGGACAGATTGAGCAAACTTGGCCTACATACACTGGTGGACTCGTTCAGTCATTGAATGGTATATTGGCCACTCCATAGACAAAACAAAAACTAGGCCTTGAACACTGGCACACTTGCAAGCAAACAGGAACTCAAGACACACACATACATTTGAACATTTGATCTCTCTTGTTATTATAATTCATAATATGCCATATATGGTAAGGTTTGATGCCCAGGACATCCTGGACTTTAATGCCTGATCATATGGGTATAAATATGACCCATCTTCCTTCAATAAATCTGAGAATGTTATGGTATTACACAGGCTCTGTGTCGGCTTGATCATTCTTAATTCTGAAGACAACAGCTTGAAAACCAAGGTGAGTTTTTGCAACTGAGACCTACTGAAAACATTTTCTACCTAAAGTATTTTTGTGGTTTGCATTGGAGAATCCCCAGTGTCCAGCATATGTGTGCATGCAGACATCTAACTTTTCCTGCTTATTCATTTCAGGTTCATCATGGCAATGCTGAGAAGTTTTCTGCTTCTTTTTGTCATCTTCTCCATGGGGAATGCAGCAGGTAACCAAGAAATTTATTTGCAAAAAATGAAAAATAAATTAAAAAACAACAAAAAATTGTGCAATATTCCATTGACTAATATTTGCATAATTAATGAGGAGTTTACAGTGTCTAAAGTACACAGCACATAATAACACAAACATAACATAAGCTACATAAGTAAAAATAAAAAGATTCCTTTGTGTGAAAATTACAAGGACCCTAATGTTTATGTACTGCATGCAGTCCGCCCAAGTTGCCCCTATGGATGGACAAATTTGGGTACCGATGCTACAAGCACATCTCTCAGACGGCTAACTGGATCAGAGCAGAGGTAATGTGTTAGTTACAAGGTGATTTGGTCACACTTTATATTAGATGTCTTTAACTACATCTAGATATACAGACGGACAGATATAGATAGATGTATAGTTATTCTAAGGTATCAAGTGATTAATTTAAATGTTAGTTCATATTAGTTAAACGCACTTAATATAAAGTGGAAATGGTTGTTTTTTTTTTTTAAGTAAAAATTTCTTTTTGCAAAAATAAATACAGAAAACAGATACTGAGCAAATAATTAGAGCAGACTTTGTTTGCAAATGTATAAAATGTTGTTTAAAAAGTCTTATGCTTTTATGCTAAAAAGATTAGATTTTGTATTGATAAAAAAATCTGTCTCTTTAGAAAAACTGTCAAAGTCTTGGTGCGAATCTCGCATCTGTGCGTAATAAACTGGAAAACAATTTCCTGCTGAGTCTGTTGCCTTCTTCTGACACACGTTGTTGGGTCGGTGCTCATGAAGGTGTACAAGTAAGTTAACTTGTGTCCTATAGAGACCTGTTTGTCTTAACTGAAATTTCTGCTTTAAACACTTTCTAATGAAGTTGGTTTGACTTCAGAGATGAACATTTTTTGGCTTTTTCTAAGTCTGACTACAGTAGTGCACTCTTTGTATTCACTCTCTCCACTCTTTAGGTCGGACAGTGGTTGTGGACTGATGGAACTGCATTTTTATATACCAACTGGTGCCCTGGAGAACCTAACAATTCACAACAGCCCGAGACCTGTTTGGAGCTCAACTTTCCCAGTAAGAATGCACTCTGTTTTCTGAATACTTTCAATTATAATTTACAATAACTTCATATCATACAGTAACATGAAATGACTCGTGTGGATTTCACAAAGTGCCTTAAGTTGAACATTCTATTTTATTTTGATTCTAACACTCTATAATGATCAGAATAATGTATTTCATTATTCCACCCTACAGATGGCCGTTGCTGGAATGATGCTCCCTGTTCAATCTTAAAGAGCTATTTCTGTGCTAAGAAGGCATTTGGTTGAACTTTTTCTGATCTTATCTTTTCAAAAATGTTATTCTGAAATCAAGTCTCTTCTAAACTTTAATCTCTTCTCAATATCTTCTCTGAAACACTCCTCAAGTTAATAAAGCATTGATGAAGCAAATCATGTGCATCACAATCTAATTCATGAATGTAAAAATATAAATGTATTGTGTAGCTCGGTTTGAGGATTTGTTTATTAAAATGGTCATTTGCAAGTTTGTTTCCTACAATGGATTGTAAGCAAATATGAACCTCATCCAGGGCTCTTTTTGTTTTCTGTCTCATAAAATATCCCATTACTATTTCGGTGTGAGAACCCAGATAGCAGACCAACACCGAATCAACACCGAATCAATGTTAAGGCATCAACCACATTATCATTGAATCATTGTTGAAATGTACCGTTGATTTTTCATCAGGTTTGCACCCTAAAATAATGTTATTTCAGTGATGAAAAATAGATCAAGATGGTTGTAAAATCAATATTTTTTCAACCTTAACTAAATCACCCATTTAATATTGAATTAACGAAACAATGTCAAATCAATCTTGCTTTATGTACAGCAAGATTTTATGCCAGTTAAATTTCTATTTCTACTCATTTCAATCAGACACAATGTAAGGGTTGCAGTTAATTTGGTTTTGAAAGAAAAATTCACAACTTCAGTTTACATACAAATTTATTTATTCATAATCACAGGAATTAACATCACATTCAGGAAAAACAAGTGGCTGTAAAAATGGCATTTCATGGTGACAAACAAAGAGACCTGGTTTCACAGACAGGGCTTAGGCTAAGCCAGGATCAGACCTTAGTTCAATTATTTAAGTAACTTTTATAAAAATGAAAACATTAAAAAATATTATTGGTGTTCGTCTTGAGACAAAACAGTAGCACAGGCAAATTTTAAGATGTCAGTGCAAGTTACTTTCAGATAAAACAGCTCAAACATATCTTTGGAAAATTCAGGAGAAGAGCCTGGAAAACCGGGACAACATTAAGTGCAACTTGAAATATGATTTAATAAAACAAAAGGTTTAAGTTAAAACACGCTGAATTCAAATGTATGACTATTTAATTTAATATAAACCTTTATAGGTTGGTGTATATCGTACACAGAAGCAGGGCACAAGCCGATGTGAGTGAAGAGAAGTGATTCAAAACTTTAACTTCATTGATCACAATGCCAATGTCAGCACGTGGTTCGCGAAGTTCTCCCCCTCCTTCCGAATAATGAACACCACAATGGAGAGCTGCTCAGGGTCACCCTCACGATCATCTGTCTGGTTATCCTAAAGTTGTGTACATAAAACAAACTGACAATGTAAAATGCATCTGAACTTTAGCTTCTTAAATTTAGCTTTAAGGTAACAATGAACATTGATGCTCCCTTGTTTTACGTACATTGTGGGACTTTTCAGGGAGTGAAAGTTTCAGTGCACTGGAAGGATTTTGTGATTGAGACAGCCCTTAAAATGGCGGACAGATTGAGCAAACTTGGGGAGGAATCACATTATGGAATAAATGTTTTTCTCCAAAACACGTTGGCCACAATTATTGGCACCCCTAGAATTTTTTATGAGTAAAATATCTCTGAACTATATTCCCATTCATATTTACTGTTTTTTTTTTTTTTTTTTTTGGATGAATGTGGATGGAAGCACTTTCTTCAGCTTCATACTCGTTGGTCTCGCTCACTGCCATTATAAAGCTCGGATGTGTCAGTAAATATATTAAAGGTGCCCTAGAATCAAAAATTAATTTTACCTCGGCATAGTTGAATAACAAGAGTTCAGTACATGGAAAAGACATACACTGAGTTTCAAACTCCATTGCTTCCTCCTTCTTATATAAATCTCATTTGTTTAACCCTTTCGGGTGTGAGTTTAAAATATTCGAATTGTCCCCCCAGAGTGAGTATTTTTAAGGCGACCGTTATTTTAGAACGTTTGCCTTTAATGTTTCCATAGCAACGCGTCATGCGTGTCACGAGCGCTGAACGCAGCCACACTAACACTATCACAGATGGATCGCTATTATTTAGTTTTTCCTTGTTTATTTAAAATATTCACAAACTTGCTTACCATGTCATTAACTATCTGATATTCCGATCCTCAAATATGTGTAAGTGAGTGTGTTTTGTTGTTTAAAAGCCTTTATAAATTATCTTTATCTTGATCTATAACGCAAGATGGGCGCCGCCATCTTAGTTTGCCCCGCAGTTCGCAGACTCCTGTCAGTCGGATTTATAGCACGTGAATTCATTAGTTTCTCCCGAAATATATGCAAGTAAGTGGCTGGTGAACTGGAAGAATAACAGAGTAAACTTTGTAGTTACTTGGGCCCATTATGTGTGTCTGATATGAATAAATGTCGGCAAATTGTATTTGAATGGATTGTTATTACTCCTTCCACTGATGTCTGACATCAGTGTGTATTTTATAAACTCTAAATATATTGTTTTAATGGTGCTTATGCGTATTTAAATGTCTGAAACCTTAAAAGAAACGTTATGTGGCTGAAAACACTGCATAGTTGTGATATATGACAAGAGCTGCGCGCGTCCGTCTCGCAGCCAAAGCGTGAAAGCACAGTTTGAATCTGGCAGTTATGTGACGTTGCTGAACGTTCGAAATCCCATATGTGGGACCGTACGCCCAGGGGCACAAAAATAAAAATCCCATATGTGGGACCGTACGCCCAGGGGCACAAAAATAAAAATCCCACATGTGGGACCGTACCGCTCAAAGGGTTAAAAGACCTCTGGAAAACAGGCGAATCTCAACATAACACCGACTGTTACGTAACAGTCGGGATCATTAATATGTACGCCCCCAATATTTGCATATGCCAGCCCATGTTCAAGGCATTAGACAAGGGCAGCCAGTATTAACATCTGGATCTGTGCACAGCTGAATCAACAGACTAGGTAAGCAAGCAAGGACAATAGCAAAAAATGGCAGATGGAGCAATAATAACTGACATGATCCATGATATCATGATATTTTTAGTGATATTTGTAAATTGTCTTTCTAAATGTTTCGTTAGCATGTTGCTAATGTACTGTTAAATGTGGTTAAAGTTACCATCGTTTATTACTGTATTCGTTTATACTGAACAAGAGCCGTCGCTATTTTCATTTTTAAACACTTGCAGTCTGTATAATTCATAAACACATCTTCGTTCTTCATAAATCTCTCCAATAGTGTGTAATGTTAGCTTTAGCCATGGAGCACTATCAAACTCATTCAGAATCAAATGTAAACATCCAAATAAATACTATACTCACGTGATCCGATCCATGCATGCAGCATGCATGATGAACATCTTGTAAAGATTCATTTGAGGTTATATTAACTGTGTGAACTTTGTTTATGCACTGTATAACTGCACTTATATTCGAGAGCTCGGGAGGGCAGGGAGCGAGAGATTTAAAGGGGCCGCACAGCCTGAATCGGCGCATAGTTAATGATGCCCCAAAATAGGCAGTTAAAAAATAAAAATTAAAAAAAAATCTATGGGGTATTTTGAGCTGAAACTTCACAGACACATTCAGGGGACACCTTAGACTTATATTACATCTTTTAAAAAGACGTTCTACGGCACCTTTAATATATCTCTGACTGTGTTCATCAGAAAGAAGAAAGTCATATACACCTATAGGGTGGCTTGAGGGTGAGTAAAGCTTGGGGTAATTTTCATTTGAAAGTGAACTAATCCTTTAAACACAAGACAGGGGAATATTTATAATAATATGTTAATATTTTCTTACTTCACTTTTGACCGTTCTTGTGTAAGACTGCTCTTTTGTAACTTCTTTCTGTTATGTTATGTGCACATCGTGGACACACCTTTACTGATAAAAATGATTCTGTGGTGAAGTAAATACTACTGAAAAAACATTTCTACATTATTTCTACAATTCTACAATGTCTACATTAAAAAAGTTAGTTCAGGCAAGAATTAAAAAAATTTTAAAATTAAATTTTATATTAGAACTAAATTCAAGATTGTAGAAATTAAAGCTTGAAGTTGTAAGCATTTTACTTGAAATTGTTTGTTTACAATGATTATGTAAGTAAGTATCAAAGTTATTTTCTGATAAAAAAGTTGAGTAGGTTGCTTTCATGATAGTTTTAGTATCTTGTGGTTTTGTGACACCTGGAGGTGATTTTCTACTCAAAATGACTCATTCATCCTCAAAAACTATCCACTGATTGTTACTGTTATTGTGTGTTGTGTACCAATTGAGGTCTCTGCACTTTACTTATCATGTAGATATGATATCAACTTTTACTGGTCAAGTTGTATTCTTTGATCATTTTATTTAACTTAGTTGAGTAGATTTGATTTAATTCCATTTGTGAAATTTGCTTTAAAATCTGCTTGCAGAAACTTGCGAAAGAAAATGTAATTATTGTTTTTTTCAGTACTTGAAAGTATTGCAAAGTAAACTTCAAATGAGTAGAAATGAACTCTTACTGGCAAAGTTAAATTTATTTATTCTCTTTGTTAATTTTACTTAACTTAGTTAATTCCATACATGTGAAATTTGCTTTTAAAAATAAGTGCACAAAAAAGTGCAAAAACTTGCAAAATTAAGTAAATTTTACTCATTTTGTTTTCTCCATAGACAAAACAAAAACTAGGCCTTGAACACTGGCACACTTGCATGCAAACAGGAACTCAAGACACACACATACATTTGAACATTTGATCTCTCTTGTTATTATAATTCATAATATGCCATATATGGTAAGGTTTGATCTTTGAGTATGATTGGATGCCCAGGACATCCTGGACTTTAATGCCTGATCATATGAGTATAAATATGACCCATCATCCTTCAATAAATCTGAGAACGTTATGGTATTACACAGGCTCTGTGTCGGCTTGATCATTCTTGATTCTGAAGACAACAGCTTGAAAACCAAGGTGAGTTTTTGCAACTGAGACCTACTGAAAACATTTTCTACCTGAAGTATTTTTGTGGTTTGCATTGGAGAATCCCCAGTGTCCAGCATATGTGTGCATGCAGACATCTAACTTTTCCTGCTTATTCATTTCAGGTTCATCATGGCAATGCTGAGAAGTTTTCTGCTTCTTTTTGTCATCTTCTCCATGGGGAATGCAGCAGGTAACCAAGAAATTTATTTGCAAAAAATGAAAAATAAATTAAAAAATAACAAAAAATTGTGCAATATTCCATTGAGTAATATTTGCATAATTAATGAGGAGTTTACAGTGTCTAAAGTACACAGCACATAATAACACAAACATAACATAAGCTACATAAATAAAAATAAAAAGATTCCTTTGTGTGAAAATTACAAGGACCCTAATGTTTATGTACTGCATGCAGTCCGCCCAAGCTGCCCCTATGGATGGACAAATTTTGGGTACCGATGCTACAAGCACATCTCTCAGACGGCTAACTGGATCAGAGCAGAGGTAATGTGTTAGTTACAAGGTGATTTGGTCACACTTTATATTAGATGTCTTTAACTACATCTAGATATACAGACGGACAGATATAGATAGATGTATAGTTATTCTAAGGTATCAAGTGATTAATTTAAATGTTAGTTCATATTAGTTAAAGGCACTTAATATAAAGTGGAAATGGTTGTTTTTTTTTTAAGTAAAAATTTCTTTTTGCAAAAATAAATACAGAAAACAGATACTGAGCAAATAATTAGAGCAGACTTTGTTTGCAAATGTATAAAATGTTGTTTAAAAAGTCACTTATGCTGTTATGCTAAAAAGATTAGATTTTGTATTGATAAAAAAAATCTGTCTCTTTAGAAAAACTGTCAAAGTCTTGGTGCGAATCTCGCATCTGTGCGTAATAAACTGGAAAACAATTTCCTGCTGAGTCTGTTGCCTTCTTCTGACACACGTTGTTGGGTCGGTGCTCATGAAGGTGTACAAGTAAGTTAACTTGTGTCCTATAGAGACCTGTTTGTCTTAACTGAAATTTCTGCTTTAAACACTTTCTAATGAAGTTGGTTTGACTTCAAAGATGAACATTTTTTTGGCTTTTTCTAAGTCTGACTACAGTAGTGCACTCTTTGTATTCACTCTCTCCACTCTTTAGGGCGGAGAGTGGATGTGGACTGATGGAACTGCATTTTTATTTACCAACTGGTGCCCTGGAGAACCTAACAATTCACAACAGCCCGAGACCTGTTTGGAGCTCAACTTTCCCAGTAAGAATGCACTCTGTTTTCTGAATACTTTCAATTATAATTTACAATAACTTCATATCATACAGTAACATGAAATGATTCGTGTGGATTTCACAAAGTGCCTTAAGTTGAACATTCTATTTTATTTTGATTCTAACACTCTATAATGATCAGAATAATGTATTTCATTATTCCACCCTACAGATGGCCGTTGCTGGAATGATGCTCCCTGTTCAATCTTAAAGAGCTATTTCTGTGCTAAGAAGGCATTTGGTTGAACTTTTTCTGATCTTATCTTTTCAAAAATGTTATTCTGAAATCAAATCTCTTCTAAACTTTAATCTCTTCTCAATATCTTCTCTGAAACACTCCTCAAGTTAATAAAAGCATTGATGAAGCAAATCATGTGTATCACAATCTAATTCATGAATGTAAAATATAAATGTATTGTGTAGCTCGGTTTGAGGATTTGTTTATTAAAATGGTCATTTGCAAGTTTGTTTCCTACAATGGATTGTAAGCAAATATGAACCTCATCCAGGGCTCTTTTTGTTTTCTGTCTCATAAAATATCCCATTACTATTTCGGTGTGAGAACCCAGATAGCAGACCAACACCGAATCAACACCGAATCAATGTTAAGGCATCAACCACATTATCATTGAATCATTGTTGAAATGTACCGTTGATTTTTCATCAGGTTTGCACCCTAAAATAATGTTATTTCAGTGATGAAAAATAGATCAAGATGGTTGTAAAATCAATATTTTTTCAACCTTAACTAAATCACCCATTTAATATTGAATTAACGAAACAATGTCAAATCAATCTTGCTTTATGTACAGCAAGATTTTATGCCAGTTAAATTTCTATTTCTACTCATTTCAATCAGACACAATGTAAGGGTTGCAGTTAATTTGGTTTTGAAAGAAAAATTCACAACTTCAGTTTACATACAAATTTATTTATTCATAATCACAGGAATTAACATCACATTCAGGAAAAACAAGTGGCTGTAAAAATGGCATTTCATGGTGACAAACAAAGAGACCTGGTTTCACAGACAGGGCTTAGGCTAAGCCAGGATCATACCTTAGTTCAATTATTTAAGTAACTTTTATAAAAATGAAAACATTAAAAAACATTATTGGTGTTCATCTTGAGACAAAACACTAGCACAGGCAAATTTTAAGATGTCAGTGCAAGTTACTTTCAGATAAAACAGCTCAAACATATCTTTGGAAAATTCAGGAGAAGAGCCTGGAAAACCGGGACAACATTAAGTGCAACGTGAAATATGATTTAATAAAACAAAAGGTTTAAGTTAAAAACACGCTGAATTCAAATGTATGACTATTTAATTTAATATAAACCTTTATAGGTTGGTGTATATCGTACACAGAAGCAGGGCACAAGCCGATGTGAGTGAAGTAAAGTGATTCAAAACTTTAACTTCATTGATCACAATGCCAATGTCAGCACGTGGTTCGCGAAGTTCTCCCCCTCCTTCCGAATAATGAACACCACAATGGAGTGCTGCTCAGGGTCACCCTCACGATCATCTGTCTGGTTATCCTAAAGTTGTGTACATAAAACAAACTGACAATGTAAAATGCATCTGAACTTTAGCTTCTTAAATTTAGCTTTAAGGTAACAATGAACATTGATGCTCCCTTGTTTTACGGTACATTGTGGGACGTTTTCAGGGAGTGAAAGTTTCAGTGCACTGGAAGGATTTTGTGATTGAGACAGCCCTTAAAATGGCGGACAGATTGAGCAAACTTGGCCTACATACACTGGTGGACTCGTTCAGTCATTGAATGGTATATTGGTCAGGTTAAATGTAGTTCAGGTGACAAAGTAGCCTATACTGTTGGCCTACAACCATAGGCCGTAGCCACAAACAAGTGTGCTGTTGTTGTGCACGGTACATTGTGCATCCCGTCCTGATCAACCGTTCAACATTCAACAACCAACCTAGATGATTCTGTCACTGTCTTCCATTGTGATGGATTGAGAGTCAATATTTTTATAATGTAGGCCTATTTTTTATTTAATTTTGTCAGCACTTCAGATGGGTTTAAAAGAAGCAAAGTAAAAAAAAAAAGAAATACATACAGTTGTGGTCAGAGTTATTGACATCCTTGGTAAATATGATCAAAGATGACTATAAAAATAAATCTGCATTGTACTTTTGTAAATGGGGGGGGGGGGGGAATCACATTATGGAATAAATGTTTTTCTCCAAAACATGTTGGCCACAATTATTGGCACCCCTAGAATTTTTTATGAGTAAAATATCTCTGAACTATATTCTGTTATGACAGACACCGGAGGCAGAGATAAAAGCAATGTTGCAGTTTATTGAAATGATCAGCAGAGAAACAGGTGAGTAGACTGGTGAATACGATGATCTTGAAGGTGAATGAGAGGTAATACTGTCCTTACTTTATGATGCAGATGACACTGGAAGGAGATGCTGGAGCTGGCAGACGAACACACTCACACACAGGCAGGTAAGCACACGAGGAGACCAGGAGACGATGGAGACGAAGGAGATAATGGAGACAGGTAAGTATCACTTTGGAGTCCTTGAAGGTAAGCGTACAACAGGTTGTATCACAAACGAGACCGGACAATGAGTGTGTGTGAGTGTGTGGTATTTATCCTGGTGCTGATGACTGCGGTGATGATGTGCAGGTGGCGGTGATTAGTAGGCTGGTGATTGAGTGCGTGGGTAAGGGAGTGAGGTGGAACCTGACGTGTCTGTGACAATACCCCCCCTCCCACGGCCCGCTCCAGAGGGCCGCGGACCCCGACGTCGTGGTGGTCGTCCTCGAGGTCGTGGGGCAGGTCTGTCTGGGTGGTTGGTGTGGAAGGTCTGTAACAGAGCAGGATCAAGGATATCATTCTTGGGAACCCATGAGCGTTCTTCGGGACCGTAGCCCTCCCAGTCCACCAGATACTCTAAAAGACCACCACGGCGCCGGGAGTCCAGAATCTCACGTACAACGTGGGCTGTTCCATCATCCAGAATGAGTGGAAGGGGGGGCTCGACGGCTGCCACGTCAGGTTCTGTGGGAGGAAGAACAGAAGGGTGGTGAGGCTTTAATAGTGAAACATGGAATGTTGGGTGAATTCTCTTGTATTGTGCTGGGAGTTGTAACCGGTAAGTGACAGGGTTGATCTGTTGAAGGATGGTGAACGGGCCAATGAAGCGGGGACTCAGCTTCTTGCAGGGCAGGCGCATCTTGATGTCTCTGGTGGACAGCCAGACCTTCTGCCCCGGTTGGTAGTTTGGAGCGTGGGAGCGCCGAAGGTCGGCTGTCGTCTTGCGCCTGCGCAGGGCTCTCTGCAGCTGGTGGTGAGCTGAGTCCCATACCCTCTCGCTCTCCCGGAACCAGTAGTCGACAGCAGGAACGTTGGAGGGTTCCCCGTCCCAGGGGAACAGTGGGGGCTGGAAGCCGAGCACGCATTGGAAAGGTGTTAATCCTGTTGTAGCTTGACGGAGGGAGTTCTGGGCGTACTCGGCCCAGCCCAGGTACTGGTTCCAGGAGTCCTGGTGGCCGTGACAGAAGGTACGCAGGAAGCGGCCAATCTCCTGGATCTTCCGTTCCGTCTGCCCGTTCGACTGAGGATGGTATCCAGACGACAGACTGACGGTCACACCCAGGAGGGAGAAGAAAGCCTTCCAGACCCGCGAGACGAATTGTGGTCCTCTGTCTGAGACTATGTCTTCGGGGATTCCGTAGTGACGGAAGACATGGTTGAACATTAACTCTGCTGTGGCCATAGCTGTTGGTAGACCCTCCAGGGGAATAAGACGGCAGGCTTTAGAGAAGCGGTCTACGATGACCAGAATGCAGGTGTTACCATCAGACTCGGGGAGATCAGTGACAAAATCTACTCCCAGGTGTGACCAGGGTCTCTCAGGAACGGGCAGAGGATGGAGCTTGCCGGTGGGAAGATGGCGTGGGCTCTTGGAGATGGCGCACTCCCTGCAGCCCTGCACGTACCTCCTGACATCGTTGGCCATGTTTGGCCACCAGAAGCACTGTTTGAGCAGCGAGAGGGTTTCATTGACCCCCGGGTGACCAGTGCCAAGTGAAGTGTGAACGGAGTGCAGAAGTGGAGTGCGCCGTGTCCTGGTGATGTAGCGCAAGCCCTGGGGACAACCCGGCGGAGTGCGTGAGGAGGCATTGGAGGAGGGTAAGGTCTCTTCTGACCATTCGATGGGGCTGACGAAAATAGATTCAGGCAGGATGGTTTCAGGTTCTTCATTCTTTTCTTCTGGGGCGTGGAGACGAGAGAGAGCATCGGCTTTCAGGTTCTTTGAGCCAGGTCGGTATGAGATGGTGAAATGGAATCTTGAGAAGAACATCGCCCAGCGGGCTTGGCGAGGGCTGAGTCGTTTGGCGGCTTTCAGATATTCGAGGTTCTTGTGGTCGGTGAGTACTTGAAAAGGATGACTGGCCCCCTCCAACCAATGCCTCCATTCCTCAAGGGCGAGTTTCACAGCCAGGAGTTCACGGTCCCCGATGTCATAGTTCACCTCCGCTGGGTTGAGCTTGCGGGAGAAGAAGGCGCATGGATGGAGCCTACTTGGATTCCCCTGCTGCTGCGACAGGACCGCTCCCACTCCTGTGGTGGAGGCATCCGCCTCCACGACGAATGGTAGGTCCGGGTTGGGGTGGACGAGGAGGGGAGCGGTGGTGAAGGCTTTCTTGAGGGTTTCAAAAGCTTCTGTGGCAGGTTGGGACCAGGACAGAGACTTGGGCTGCTTACGGAGGAGGTTGGTGAGTGGGCTGACGATAGTACTGTAGTTCTTGATGAATCGACGGTAGAAATTGGAGAAACCAAGGAATCGTTGGAGTTCTTTTATGGTGCTTGGAGCTGGCCAGTTTTGGATGGCAGATACCTTCCCCTCGGCCTATCCGGATGCCACTGTGATCAATCACATATCCCAGGAAGTGGACAGAGGGCTGGTGGAAAGAGCACTTCTCTGCTTTCAGGAACAGATGGTATTGCCGTAAGCGTTGGAGGACCTCCGCAACGTGGTGGCGATGTTCGGCCAAGCTCCGGGAGTAAATAAGGATGTCATCGATATATACCAACACGAACTTGTGGAGAAACTCCCGGAGCACCTCATGGATGAAATCCTGGAATACGGAGGGGACGTTGACCAGGCCATACGGCATCACGAGGTATTCGTAGTGACCGGTGGGCGTGACGAAGGCGGTCTTCCACTCGTCCCCCTCGCATATCCGGATGAGGTTGTACGCGCTGCGGAGGTCCAGCTTGGTGAACACAGTGGCACCGCGGAGATGTTCCAGGGCCGCTGGGACGAGGGGAAGTGGGTACCGGAATTTAACTGTGATCTTGTTTAGTGACCGGTAATCGATGCAGGGCCGCAAGCCTCCGTCCTTCTTGGCCACGAAGAAGAAGCTTGAAGCAGCAGGGGAAGTAGACGGGCGGATGTATCCTTGGTTAAGGGCCTCTTTGATGTATTCCTCCATGGCCTTCTCCTCCGGCAAAGATAGGGGGTAGATGCGTCCCCTAGGCACTGGCTCACCCGGTAACAGATCAATAGCGCAGTCCCATGGCCGGTGTGGAGGAAGCTTGGAGGCGCGTTGCGGGCAGAAGACGTCGCTGAAGGGGGCGTAGTCGGGAGGTATGTCGACGGAGCGTTTTTCCACAGGGCTCTCGATGGAGGTAGCATTGATGGAGAGGTTCTTGGAGGGAGGAGATCTTGGAACAGGAAGGTCTGGAAAACAGCTGGAGAAACAGTGGTCGCCCCACTTCAGGACTTCGCCCGTGCGCCAGGAGATGGTGGGATTATGGAGCTCCAGCCACGGGCGCCCTAGAACCACGTCAGCGGTGGACTCCTCCAGAACCAGCAGATGGATGAGTTCTTGATGGAAGATACCCACTTGTAGTTGAAGGGGTCCAGCGACACGGCGAACCGTCTTACGGCTCAGGGGTTTGCCCGTGATGGAGTTGATCTGATAGTGAGTCGGAGATGGCGAGGTCTTGAGCCCGAGGTGTCGACAGAGGGTGCCGGAGATGAAGTTTCCTGCTGACCCTGAATCGAGGAGTGCCACCACTGGAACGGAAACATCAGCAGCAGTAAGGTTTACGATTGTAGTGAGTGGTTTCATGTTCTGGATAGAGGGAATGATAGCACTCACCACGGGTCGAGGAGGACGGGTTGGGCATGTAGAGATGACATGCCCAGGCAATCCACAATATAAGCACAGATTCAGGGTCAGCCTTCTTTGTCTTTCTGTTGGTGGCAAACGGGAGTTATCCAATTGCATGGGTTCGGTGGCTGGTTCTGGAGAGCTGACGGGTTCGGACCGAAGGAGGAGAGTGCTGGCTAGTGGCTGGCCCTGGTGCTCAAGGAGACACGACTGCATACGAGAACCCACTCGGATGGCGAGCTGGATGAAACGTTCGATTCCTATGGAGTCCTCGTATGCAGCGAGATGCAGCCGCACGTTGGGTTCCAGACCTTGTCGGAAGGTGGTGATGAGGGCTTGTTCGTTCCATCCGCTGGTTGCGGCGAGCGTTCGGAACTGCAAGGCATAATCATTAACCGTATTGTTTCCTTGTTTTAAATTATACAATTTCTCACCAGTGGTTGAATCAGTCAGGGGTTTTCCGAAAACTTCTCTGAAGTGAGAAACGAAAGCCGCATAGGATTTTGTAACTGGTCCTTTCTGAGCCCAGAGAGAATCCGCCCATTGGAGGGCCTTACCTTGCAGTTGGGAAATCACGAACGCTATTTTCGCCGTGTCGGTAGGATAGAAGTGCAGCTGCATCTCCAGGACCAACTCACACTGAAGGAGGAATCCGCTGCAGTCCTCCGCCGATCCTGAGAAGGGCGCCGGTTTGGCCATGGGACTGGCGGTGAACACAGGAGAAGCAGCGGTGGTGGTGGATGCGGAAGCAGCCGCGGCGGTGGATACAGGTGACGGTGACGGTGGTTGTGGAGTGAGTGCTCGTCGCAATGCGTCCACGAGCTCTTGGAACGGGTCGTGATGGCTCATGCTGATCGATAGTTGTTATGGTCCGGTCTTCTGTTATGACAGAGACACCGGAGGCAGAGATAAAAGCAATGTTGCAGTTTATTGAAATGATCAGCAGAGAAACAGGTGAGTAGACTGGTGAATACAATGATCTTGAAGGTGAATGAGAGGTAATACTGTCCTTACTTTATGATGCAGATGACACTGGAAGGAGACGCTGGAGCTGGCAGACGAACACACTCACACACAGGCAGGTAAGCACACAAGGAGACCAGGAGACGATGGAGACGAAGGAGATAATGGAGACAGGTAAGTATCACTTTGGAGTCCTTGAAGGTAAGCGTACAACAGGTTGTATCACAAACGAGACCGGACAATGAGTGTGTGTGAGTGTGTGGTATTTATCCTGGTACTGATGACTGCGGTGATGATGTGCAGGTGGCGGTGATTAGTAGGCTGGTGATTGAGTGCGTGGGTAAGGGAGTGAGGTGGAACCTGACGTGTCTGTGACATATTCCCATTCATATTTACTGATGCATCCGAAATGGTCAATATTCATATTCATGCACCTTTATTAATATTTATGTTAATCGTTTATGGCTTATGATTTATCAGTTTCACTTTTGATTTCCTATATTTATGTACTAATACTTTACATATTAATTCTTATCATATTTTCAAGTATTTACTTGTTATTGTACCCTCATGGTTATTTTTATTTTATATTTATGAGTATGCTTGCTATGTTCAATTGTTCTTCAAGTGTTCCAGTGTGACAGCCAGGTCATGCTGACACGTTTGTGGTTATACATTGGACGCCTGCCAAGTGCTGCAGAAGTAGTGTTTTTTCTGAATTAATGTTTGCTGACATTTAATTATGTAAGATTTGCAAAATTCCCTATAGGGTTAAAACAACTATTTTTGACACTGGACCAGTGGATGACGTAATTGGTGAAATTAACCTTTTCTTTTAGAACAAAAACATCAGTTTAGAACAAAAACATCAGTTTGTGTGGGTTGGGAATTTCCCTGTATGCTTATGGTATAATATGGACTGAGTTGTTAATAATTCAGCTTTTCTTCCCTCCTTTGCTCTCCTTGGCTTCTGTTTCTCTCTCTCATCTGCAAATGTTTTAATTCTTTTTGATTTTCATCTATTAGATACAATACTCTGGATTTTACAATACTCTAAATTTTATTATTAACTATTGACTAATACTTTATGATGGTTATTTTACCTTTTGGTTTTATTAAGTATTTTCATTATCGATTAAAGTTTGCGTGTGAGGCTAAATTTAATTGTAATGAATAAATAATTTTTCATCAACTTTATCATCTGCCTGGATCTCATTTTCCCAAGTTTTTGCATCAGTTTGGTGCCGTGACCCGGATCTGTTCGGCCTGGTTCGGGTTCTTTGAAAGATGCACTGCAAGGATTAAAAGAGAGGTGAGTAGAAAAACCCTCTGTTTCTAGTCTGCTGTTTTTCGAATTGTTGAGCCTTGAAGCTATCTGCTGTAATGAGGATGTGATATTTCAATAATTTTGGACTGCAGCCAAAGAAATAATCACGAATCCGGGACCCCGATGAGTTTAATTACTGAATATTCATTGATTGGTGTTGATATTGAATTATCAACTGAAATATTCAGAATACAGGGAGAAAAGTGAGGGAGCGCTCTGTTGCGAGGATGACAATTATTGTTTGATATCAATATATTCTACCGTTTGTTTCCCCGTTTAGGCTAATCCTCGGGTGAGACTGTGTTTTTGAGTAGATTTATTGAAAGTCTGTGAAGTCAACTCGTGTTTGGGTAGAAGCTTCTAAAAAGGGCTCTGCAATTACGATAACAGGAGAAGACTGGCCTTGCTGAATTATTAAGTTGAGATCCATTGGCAGATATATATATTAATATTTAAAATTTAAATCCAAGAGAAATTTGAAATTTGTCTAAATTCAGAAAGCAGAAATTTTAATTGTGCCAATTTGTAAAATAAGAAAAATAATTAACGTTGTGTTCAACCACAAGTATTTTGAGTGTTTTATCTAATGGATGAAGTTATATTCGGTCATGACCTATTCTTTTGTGTACTGAAGTCCTTGCAAGGCACTAGAACCTAAAATGTTAAATAACTTTTAAAATGTCCTACATAACTCGATCTTGTCAGAGTGGGTGTCAAAGCAGAGCAGCATATCAGTAATTATTCTTGTATGTGGATGTCCGTCTTATAAAGGAGATTGGACTGTAAAAAGGCTTAAAAATTCAACTTATGGCTATCTATCTGCCACTCACTATTTCCTCAGTCACTTTGATGAGGTGAAGTTAGTTTTGAACCAAGTTCCTGTTCTGCTCTGTTCTGTCCCAGCTGTGTTAGATCGAGTGTGTGTGCTGCTGTCTTTAACGTATTGCAGTCCAAATTTTAGTGATATGATATGTACAATTATACTTAGATAATTCTGCTTAATAGTTCGTGTTTTATTATTATTTTATGCATTGTCTCAGATAGGTTAAAAGTTAAATAAAAATGCGATATGCATGAAATGTAAAGCTACTTAAAAGAGAAATTAATAAACAGTACAATATTAACAATATTAACTGAATGAAGCAAAAATATAGGTTTAATATATATTCTGTATGTCTGAAATATGTATTCATAATCCCTGGTGGACAGCTTGGAATTTTATCTATTGTAGAGATTTTTAGTAAATGTTAATGGAAATAACTTCTGCATTGTGTTGAATGAGAACGAGATTGAGTGACTAAGTTGAAATTAAATTGATTTAGGTAAAGAAAGAAAAGTTTCATTTTGTTTTGTTTTGTTTGATTTTGATGTATTTGTGAGTATTATTATTTATTATTTATATGTTCAGATAATTAGAAATATGTATTTAGTTTGCTCTTTTCTGCATTTTTGCAAAGAAGAAATTGCTTGCTCTATTTTCTGCAAAGAAGAACTTGCTTTATTAAAATAAAATCTGGAACTGCTGTTATCAATTGGATGAGACTCTTGAAATAAGTAAAAGCAGAGCAGATTGCTCATTTTCGGTTGTGATGACAATTTGTGTGGGGTCAATTTGATTTATGCCATTCTCTGAGTGTTCAATTTCCAGAAGAAGATGTCCCAACACAAACAAGAGTGTAGCGAAAATTAACTCAAAGGGGAAATATTAATAATTATTCATAACTCATTATGATTATTAATTATGATTAATTATGAATATGCAAATCCGTTAATCAGATTAACTGGACGTAGCTACATTAAAATTAACATTACAATCAGTTAACCTGTTCGTCCAGTGAACGCTCAGTGTTGATTGTTTATTAATTCTAAGAAATGTCAATTTCCAAGTTATGGAAAAATAATATTTCTTATTGTACTGTACTACTCAGAGCACGTAGTCCGGATCTATCACTTAAGAGGCAATTCATTAGCAGACGGAGTCAGAACCAAACGTGTATTGTGCACAATCTTTATTAACTAACTCACAAACACATAACTAAACTAACAAACACATAACATAACATACATAAAGGGTCACACACACACACACACACACACACGCAAGTCAGAATGAGTAAAGATAGTGTTGAACCGGAAGAGATGCTGTTACTAGAGCTACATGAAATGTCAAAGGCAATCTGGAAAGGAATCATCAGTTTCTTCAGCAATAGCAAGGTAAGTCTTACAAATTAATACTAACTCGCTGTTTAGTGTTAAAATGTACGATACTTGCAAGATGCCCTTAGGCTGAGGAGCATCGGCTCTGCCATCTGAGGAGAGATCTTGGGTGATTCAGTCCGAAGTTATTGCCAGTTTTTCCATGTTGGATGAGGAGCACATGGCTCGTTTGTAGGCCGAGGCCTACAGGCCTTGCAGGCCTGGCCTAGGCCGGCCGCAAGGAGATCGATTCGGTCGTTCAGAAGCAAGGAGAAAAAGAGGGGGAGTGGCACTGTTCGCTGGTTTTTAACCTCTGGTCAAAGTCACACCTCTCAGTTGTTGACCGGACCAATGAAGATGTTGTAATTCTGGGTGGCAACACCCCTCCTGTCAGGGCTTTTACAACCCAGAAAGATTAACAAGCTGAGTTCTTGAATCAGAACTATTAAAGATTCTTTTAATATTGATGTGTTGCACAGGTATGGATGTACTGCATACACAAGCATTTAAATCTTCCCGCTACGAACGTATAGACACTAAACATGGCATGATTGAAGTTACCGTGCAGGTCATAACATTTAACAATCATCAAACATGTAAATACAATGAGTACAATACAACATCAGTAATAATGGATACCATTTCCTGAGAAGGATTCATTTATAGCACAGTCTGTCTATACATTAATGCCATAGAGTCTGTGTTCTGTGTGGAAAATGCAGGGAAGATGCAGATTTTCTGTGTCTCTACTCTGTTCTCCATGCGGCAACCGCATTCCTCGGCGCAATAAACTTGTAACTGAAAACTTCCCGGGGGATGGGGACAGACTCCAGAGTGAGCTTAAAACTATTGGTTAACTAACCAATAATTGTGTCTGATTTGCCTCAGTCATTACATAATTCCCCCCCTTTCGCTCGTTGTTGTCTCTCTTATGACAACAGTGAGCGACGTTGAAGGTGCAGAAAGATCAGACACATCACTGGCACACAAGGCTGGAAGGCTGTGATGGGCCCTGGTTGTGTGTGTCTCCTGGAGTGGTGGTCGTTTCATGGCGGTTGATGCAGACAGTCTGCAAACTCAGGTCTCTGAGCTGGTGCTGCAGGAATCAAAGCATCCAGTGCCTTGACAGTGTGTCACCTGTCAGTTAGTGTTGGTACCGTTAATGCGGGCAAGATGTTTGCTGGTGGCAAGGTTCAGGTCTCTGAGCTTGCTCAGCAGGTGTTGAAGTAGCAGGTGCCTTGACAGTGTCACCTGTCGTCTGGACGCCTGTGAAGCAGGTGGTTGTAGAAGGAGGTTACAGGAGTTGTAGTGTGAAGAGGGTTTCAGACTCACCTAGGTCTGATGGCAGAGGAGCAACCGGTGATTGTAGCCTCTGCTCTCAGTCAGAAGCAGCCTGAAGTTTGCAGTGTCACTCTGCTCTTGTGGCGTGGCTGGCTTGAGCAAGTCTGAGTGGTCTTGTGTGAGTGGTCAGAAGCTTGTGCTTCTGAGTACTTCTCAAGTAAGTACTGTTCAAGGGGCTCCTTACTAGCGTTAGAAGCTCCTGCAGGTTCGATGCAGGCATGTTCAGTCGCCCTTGTGCTACCTGACATTGGAGATCATGCGGTGTCTGCAGGAAGAGGATGTTTCCATCCATGGCTTCTCCCTGTAGTAGGTCTGGTGCCTGGGTCTGTCTGAATTAATCCTTCTCCTTCTGTAGCTTTAGAGGATTTCAGGCAATTAGCTGATAAGGTGTCAAGCAGAAGGCTTTGGCTCCCCCCTCTGTACCTCTGTGCTTGGCTGGGGGAGGTTCTTCTGCTGCAGGCAAGAGAGTCTTAGTTCTCTTTGGGCCATGTCAAGTTCATCTTTGGTGTTGTCCAGCTGCTGGGTCAGAGCTTCAGTCCCAGATCTGGACACATCCAGAGGACGTTCACAGGTCCTGATTGTGTCATCTTTGACCTAGAGTTCAGAATTTGCTATTTTTAACAGTGACTATTTGTGAAAGAGTTCTTTTACCACGTCTTCTCTGGCTGCCTTTTCCAGCTGCTCTCGTTGCGGAGCAGCCGTCAGAGCCGTTTGCAGTTTGTGGCTTTTCTTCTGTGTCTCTATTCTGTCAGGGTCCTTGTGTCTGTCCCGAGCCTCCATCTCTAGCTGGTCTATGTGGCTTTTAGCATGCATCAGCTCCTTGTGAGTCTCTGTGATCTGGAGTTTGAGGTTGTTCACCTCCTGTTTCAAAACAGTGAGGATGTGGGCCAGGAAGAAGTTGACTTCAGTCAGATCATTGTGACCATACCTCTGGTTTGAGTCATCTGCCTTTACTTCTCTTCCATCTTTGTCCAGTTGCTTTTGGCTCTGGTGCTATAATTGATCAGCAGCACTGGTTAGGAGGGTGTTCCTCACGACACCTAGCCAGTCCTTTTGGTCTGCCATCTGGGCAGTTAGGCTGAGCATCTGCAACATTTAGGCACGCTTGTGGTGAGAGTAAGGGCAAGAGACTACTGCAAGATCAAACAGAATTTAGGGCTAAAGGCACAGTGAGCAGCCAGGTGTATAAAATACAGCTAGGTTTAACAAATGACTTAAGATGGTTCTTGTGGTCAAATTATTTCTTAGTATTTCTTACTGATGGCTCACGACAGGCTTGACCTCTGAACAAATAGGAAAGAAAAAGGGAGAGGAAGAGGAGAGCTTTCCTATTAGATTCTGCTTATTAGTGGTGCTCAAAATTATGCCCTAGTAATTGTTCAGATTACTTTGTAGCTGGCTCATAAAATTGAAGCAACTGTTGTAAATAAACAAAATCAAGAAGGAGAGTATGTCTAGTTGCTTGTGGTTATATTGGTAAACCACACAAGAAAAAAAGGAAGATGTAAGTAAATCACAAAGATGAAAGAAATAATACTAGTAAAAATTAATAGCTGACTGCTATTATAATTAAAATCAATAAAAAGATTTAAAGAAGTGACTAAAACAGCAGAATGGGTTTAGATCAGTTCACACTGCATACACACAAGCTGTAGTTAAAGGCTTCACATAAATGATGCTAACCGCTAACTGTAGAAGCTATTAGTTAGCTTAGCCTGAGCGGAAGGGTTGCTAGGTGGGGTTAGCTTAGCCACCTAGCCTGGTTTGTTTACACCATGGCATCACAAGGTGATGAGTTAGCACTTCCTGTGACAAGTTGTTGTCATGAGAAGCAGTGCATGTCCGAGCGATTCTACAGTTCATGAAGAATGTCTGCGCATTTGAAACGAGTTACGCATCAAGTTAAAAAAAAAAAAAAAAGAGTGCTTATGCTTCAATAATTCAACCTTAAATTCAGTCAGATGCAAGTATGGTTTGACGTTTGTAAATTTTACTCATGTAAAATTCTTCTCTCTACTTGTAACATCTTTTGACTAATTTAGAGAGTAGTTACCCAGATTTGATGCAAATCAAACTGGTCTAGGCGCGCAGAAACCTCGTCTTGTGAATAGATACTGATGTTTCTATTGGCCAATGAAACATAGTATTGATCACCCGGTGGTTATGCTTGTAGATGCAGCTAAAGTTTAGATGAATGAGTCTCTCTGACTATAATTTCTAAGGCCTTTGCTCTGTAGAAAGGATGCCGACATCTAAATCTACATTCATATAACACTGTACTGAGATTGTTCATCAGAAACAGGTTTAGCAATTCTGCAATTGGTATTTCTTCAACCAAAGTAGAATAGTTACTGGTACAGTTTACCGGCTGCTGAGATTCCTTCGTCAGAACAGGCTTACGCTCTAATACTGAAATTAGGTTTTCTTCGCTAAAATCAGATTAACTTTACACTGATACCATTTGACTTATTCAAATGTGGCAAGACTCTCTCTGTTACAGCAGAGGTGTCAATTCAAGCTATGGTTTTATCTGCATCTAGCAAGCCAGACCCACCGATCTACATGCGAATCGAACGTTGTGTCAAATGTCATTTCGGAGCTATACATTATTAAACACTCTTTTAGTTGGACGGGGGTTTACGCGAGTGGCGTTAGGCCGTGCTAACTTAACCAGTTCAATCTAGTGTCATAGTGCCGTAGCTGGAGTTACTATTTCCTTTGACAAGTCGTTGTCATGGAAATCAGTGTACCGTGTGCTTTATGCATTATGCTAACTAGGAACCTTTGTAAAAGCTATGTGGAAGGCACTGTGTTTGCCGTTCAAAGTCATTGGGGTCTTGAGAACCCCCTGCTGAGGGGCCTTGTGTGTTACAGGCCTTCTGTGTCAGGTCACAGGAGTGGCACTGTGTGAGGGCAGGTTGTGCTGTCCAAAGGGGTGACTAGCCGTTGTAGGAGGCAAAGGTCCTGTTGGTGTCCTCCATTCATTCCAGGTTTGTCTGAGTCGGTGGCAGTAGCCTTGGGACTTTCAGATCTGCCCTGCTTGGTGTCGGGGGCAGCACTCAATCTGCATTCAGGCTTCTGGGTCTGAGAAATCCTTTATGCAGACTGGCTTCAACTGCTGATAGTCTAATTGGAGTTTTTCTGGCTGTTAAGTCAAAACTCATAGTGAATCTGGTGGGATCAAGAACAGAGAGCCTGTCTTGGTGGGTCACGCCAGTAAGGGACTTCGGGCAAAAAGGAAGGTCTCATATGTTGGCATGAGCGCTGTGATATCCTAGGCTGCAGGCTCTGGCCCCTCCCCCCTTTGTATAAGGCTGGGGGAGCTGGTGCTTGGTGTGGTCCATTTGCAGTTGGTAGGACTGTTTCAGTTCTTTTTGGACCACCACAAGTTCGTCTCCCACACTGGTGCATTGCCGAGTCAGTGTTTGGGTTTCAGCTCTGCATGCGCTTTAGTGTCTCTTTAAATACAAACTGTTCTTTACGTTCTTTGACTGGCGAAGTTCAACAGCTGTCAGAGCCTCCTGAAGACTGGTGACCTCCCTCAATTGCTCTGCTCTGTCATGGTTCTTGCATCTGTCCTGTGCCTTCTCATGCTGAGTGGGTTGGTTCTCTGTGGAACTCAGTGACTTGCAGCGTTCGTTCAATTACCTCCTGTTGGAAGCCCGTATGAGCATGGGCTAAGGAGAAATTGAAGCTCCTTTTGGCTCAGGTCAGGTGTCAAGTGTCTGCTGGTGCTGCCGATCTCGCTGTCCCTTACTCTGCTGTTGCAGGTTGTTGACTGCTTTAGCTGAAGGGCAACCATCACATTGTTCCGCTGGGTCTCCAGGGGGTCCTGGATGGCAGGGCTGGATGTACTGGGCAGACAGGCACACTTATGGGGACATGAGAGAAAGAGATAGCACAGGCAAATGCAAGTTCGTACAGCTATGTGGGCCATATAGGAAGTGGCTAGCTGAAGTGGGGGAAGCCAGCATGAGACTAAGGTGTTTAACTATCTTGGATGACAGCTGTAAGCTGTGTTGACTGATGACGGGGCTGGTACATGTCATTAAACTATTACTCAGAGTACAGATGATTCCTTTCCAGAAATTATCACCATAAGGTAAATGAATAGAACAAACTGGTAGAGAGAGAGAGAGAGAAAAAAAATGAAATAAGAAAAGGGAAAGGAAGGAAAGAGGTTTTTTACCCATTTAGTCTTGCTAGGAGATATGGTTAAGCAGGTGTCACTGGTTCAAGTGATGACCTAATCTCTAGACTAACAGAGAAAGACCAGATGCCTTGAGGTCGAAAGGAGAAGAAACAACGGGAAGAGTTTCTAGTCCTTTCCGGAGCCCCAAGTGCACTGGACGGTGGCCGTACTTCATGTACTCAGCACTAAGGAGTGAGGAGGGGGAGCTGAGAGATAGGTGTTAGCGTAGTAATAACCTATAACTCATTATGCCTCATTAAGGAAACAACAGTTTCTAGAACTACTGTAATCCTATAGAAAAAGGGAAGAGGGTGATAGTAGAATAACACAAAAAAAATAAAATAAAATAAAATAAAATAAAATAAAAACAGAAGGTCCCTTTAGACCTAGGGAATGTGAATACCCAGGTTGATTTAATTAAATGCTAAGTTTGATTAAATCCAACTTGACCGAACAGAGATATAGAAAGAAAGTGAAGGAAATAAAATGACACGTAGAGGAGGAATGAAGTTGAACAAAATAAAATTAGAATTTCCTAGTAGATTTAGAAATCTAAAAGGAAAGTTAAACAGACAAAATTGATTTAATTAAATTTTCAAATTTAACCAAATTCAACTTGGCTGCATAGGGATAGTCAGGTGAACAAAGTATTAGCATGAAGTAGAGATAGGAAACTAAACAAATTGATTTAATTAAATTTTAAATTTAATTTAAATTCAACTTGACTGAATAGAGGTACTCAGACTTGACAACGTGAGTGACGCCACATACGCACACACATACAAACGGTTTAAACCAGAGATGGGTGCCCTTTGAGGCGTGCCTTGTGAAGCTTTGGAACTCAAATGAATCGTTTGTGTTGCATCAGTGATTCGGAGCGTGTGTCAAACTGCCACAGTCACGTGATTTCAGTAAACGAGGCTTTGTGATGCGTCCTAGCAGTTTCAGAGTGTTTCAATAAGCGCTACAGTTTACTGAAATATCATGTCTTGACAGAAACCTCAGGTTTAAGGATATTAGATGATTCATTGATCACATTTAATTGATAACAACTTAATAATAACCATTTGTGAATGGCTTATTAAAGATGTCTCGTATTCGTATATCTCTAGTATTCACTACACTTACTGTTCTGGCTCGCAAAGGGGCGCTTTGAGCGGTTCGAACAGTGAATCGTTCGTGACGCAATTGATTCATTTGATTCGGAGCTTCACAACGCATTGTGTTCCCATCAGCGGTTCAAATCAAAATCCCTCCTAAAGGGAATCCCAAAGTCTATAAAGTCTTTGGCTTGAATGCTTCACGCTTGCACATGTCTAGGTGCTAGCAGGGTGCTAGCAGCTTTTAGTTGAGGTAAAGGGTTTTAACTCGTAGGGTATACGCGTAGGGTTTCTATAGAGCTAGATTCGGCTACGCGTGATTCGTTGTTTGCACAACAGTCTGTGATGTGGGTGTGCTTCTATCAGACTTTCAGAGGTGTCTGCTCTACACGCTCTGTTGTCACGCGTTGCCAGGAGACCAATGCCAGCCCGCAACACGATCAGAATGGAGCAGAATTCTAACCGCGTTGCAAGCCCGCATTAAGAACTCCAGTGTGGTCACGCATAACTCACAAATCACAACAGCACATCACTTCACAGACGGTGGTGGATGGCTAGTTAGCTACACTAGAATTTACACCACAGGTTCGTTGCGTGTGTTTCATATGTGTGGTCCCGCGCATGAATATGAATACAGTGACGGAACGAACAGTAAAAAGGCCTTTAATCGGTGACTGGGGAGTCTCGCCCAGAACACCATTACAAACGCTGTAGTGAGATTTCTTCGTCACACAGGTAAATTTATGCTGCTTAATCTGGAATTCCGTCATCAGAAAAAGGCTTATGCATTTACAGCTGAAAGTGGGGATTTCTTCGCCCAGATTCAGGTTAATTTATTTGTTAGTGCTGCTAATCTGAGATTCCATCGTCAGAAAGACTTATGCATTTAAAGCTGAAAGTGGGGGTTTCTACGCCCAAGTTCAGGTTAATTACTTTCGATACCCTTTGTACGCGCTACTAATCTGCGATTCCGTCGTCAGAAAAGTTTTACGCTCATTTAGCAACTGAAATTATGATTTCTTCGATAATTTCAGGTTAGCTTCTTCATACAATTTAAACATGCCTTATAGCATCGAGGAACGTTCTGCCGTTCAAGAGAATGTGCATTGAAGCCCCAGTTTGTGCATGTATAAGATGTTAACAAAAATTATGCCAAAACACATGATTGATTACTGGTCCATCTGCAAACAATTGCTTAAAATGATGCCCGCATTCCCCACCAAATATGTAGCGAAAATTAACTCAAAGGGGAAATATTAATAATTATTCATAACTCATTATGATTATTAATTATGATTAATTATGAATATGCAAATCCGTTAATCAGATTAACTGGACGTAGCTACATTAAAATTAACATTACAATCAGTTAACCTGTTCGTCCAGTGAACGCTCAGTGTTGATTTTTTATTAATTCTAAGAAATGTCAATTTCCAAGTTATGGAAAAATAATATTTCTTATTGTACTGTACTACTCAGAGCACGTAGTCCGGATCTATCACTTAAGAGGCAATTCATTAGCAGACGGAGTCAGAACCAAACGTGTATTGTGCACAATCTTTATTAACTAACTCACAAACACATAACTAAACTAACAAACACATAACATAACATACATAAAGGGTCACACACACACACACACACACACACACACGCAAGTCAGAATGAATAATGATAGTGTTGAACCGGAAGAGATGCTGTTACTAGAGCTACATGAAATGTCAAAGGCAATCTGGAAAGGAATCATCAGTTTCTTCAGCAATAGCAAGGTAAGTCTTACAAATTAATACTAACTCGCTGTTTAGTGTTAAAATGTACGATACTTGCAAGATGCCCTTAGGCTGAGGAGCATCGGCTCTGCCATCTGAGGAGAGATCTTGGGTGATTCAGTCCGAAGTTATTGCCAGTTTTTCCATGTTGGATGAGGAGCACATGGCTCGTTTGTAGGCCGAGGCCTACAGGCCTTGCAGGCCTGGCCTAGGCCGGCCGCAAGGAGATCGATTCGGTCGTTCAGAAGCAAGGAGAAAAAGAGGGGGAGTGGCACTGTTCGCTGGTTTTTAACCTCTGGTCAAAGTCACACCTCTCAGTTGTTGACCGGACCAATGAAGATGTTGTAATTCTGGGTGGCAACACCCCTCCTGTCAGGGCTTTTACAACCCAGAAAGATTAACAAGCTGAGTTCTTGAATCAGAACTATTAAAGATTCTTTTAATACTGATGTGTTGCACAGGTATGGATGTACCGCATACACAAGCATTTAAATCTTCCCGCTACGAACGTATAGACACTAAACATGGCATGATTGAAGTTACCGTGCAGGTCATAACATTTAACAATCATCAAACATGTAAATACAATGAGTACAATACAACATCAGTAATAATGGATACCATTTCCTGAGAAGGATTCATTTATAGCACAGTCTGTCTATACATTAATGCCATAGAGTCTGTGTTCTGTGTGGAAAATGCAGGGAAGATGCAGATTTTCTGTGTCTCTACTCTGTTCTCCATGCGGCAACCGCATTCCTCGGCGCAATAAACTTGTAACTGAAAACTTCCCGGGGGATGGGGACAGACTCCAGAGTGAGCTTAAAACTATTGGTTAACTAACCAATAATTGTGTCTGATTTGCCTCAGTCATTACAAGAGTGAATGGACTGTGCATGCAAGTGGGGGAAAAGAAACTTAAAGACCCAGGCTGCAAAGAAATACGGGCACTCATTGATGGGCCTTCAGCTCACCCCTGATTCCAGCTAAACCCTGAAAGAGGAAGCTGAAACTTCTGGGGGCTGATGACGAAAAGACTGAGTTAATGCAGAAATAACACATCCTGCCATGATGCAGAGAGAGAAAGACAGCTGCATTCAGAGTCAACCTCATGTTCCACCTGGTCCTCATGACAGACTGAGAGACCCAACGTACTGGATGAAGAAAGACACTAAAACTGCCAAGCAGGCTCAATTGACTAACTGACCCTACGAGTGGGGGACTTCCCTCTCTTCCTCGTGTGTTGATGCAGGTACTGCCTTTACTGTGATCACTGCAGAGAATGCTTCAAAATTAGACTTGTCATCACAACTTACAACTTGATAATAGTCTCATAGCAGTTCTTGATTTTGTTAACCTACTACACTTTTCTGTCAACAAGCACCAGTCCATCCCTGTATGAAATGAAATTTAAGTGATTGCTTGACTCACGTTCAGTTAAACTGGGTTTGGACTTAGTTAGAGAATGTTGTGCAATGAAGAGAGTTTAAACTTTGCTCTCAGGACAGACATGTGTGTTACATAGTTCTCTTAAATAGAATATGGATGGTAGAGATATGATATTAGTCACTCCATCTTGGCTAATAGATATGTATTCTTTATTATAAGGAAAAAACAAATTAATTAAAAACCTGTAAAATCAATATATATATATATCACAATGCTGTCATCAGAGATTATGATTATGGTTAATCATGGATCCAAAATTATGAGATCTCCAGTTTTTTTTTATTATTAGAACAGCTCATGAGCAACTGTAGAAAGGATACTTTTTTTTCCCCAATACATAGATGAATAATAAAATATATTTACGAAATTAATTTTCTTAGTCTGGCATGCCTAGGCTTGAAAAAAATAAAATAAAAATTTCTTTAAAATTGGTGTTTGTTTTTGCTGTGTTAAAATCATCAATTCTATTGCGACTGACGTCGTCTGACTAAATCATTTCAAAAACCTAGACACTGTTGCGCGGGGAATGCCACAGTGCCTATGTTTCATCATTTCCAACATCGTCGAAAGAGTTTTATTCGATTGGACTCGGTGGTATTCCACCCTTAACAATATCTATTCCCCATTCAGTTCACTGTTTGCATATGCAGTGACAAAAACAAAAAAAATTATACTCTGGCCAGAGACATAAAAGTGTGAAAGTGTGTGTGTGTGTGTGTGTGTGTGTGTGTGTGTGTGTGTGAGTGATGGTGCACCGTGGCAAAGAAAAATGCCATAAACAGCTGTATTCAAATTTTCTAAAATGGGCACATTATGAATTATGCCTAATGAAATAATGGTCATGGATGAATTTGGCTAATAATCCTGACCTGGGTTATTGTGGCAGAATGAAACAATGCCACACCTGCGCAGGCGAATAACTTTGGGAAAGCAGAACAAGCAATCTTGTCCTGTTTACCCCACACCTAACTTTACTTTTCTTTCCAGCATGTCATGATGAGTTCCATTGAATGAACTGAATCTGTTCTGAATGTATAATGTGTTGTTTTGTGATTATTAACATGTTGAAGGTGTGATGAGTGTTATCTAGGTAGAGGAATTTATATTACTGGGTAAAAATAAGAAATTATTCACTTATTTAATCAACAAGTGAAATATTATAACAATTAAATTAAATCATGTATGATATTGCCAGATAGAGGAATATCATGGTCTGAACAGCCCTGGATAACCCTCACACCAAATCCAAATGAATTTTCACAGGTTTTGGTACCCCAAGGAGGACTGGACGGGGTGATGTGGAAACATATGTTGTCTCTAACAAAAACATTTCAGGGTCTTCATTCACAGGTCAAAGCCGTGCTGTTGATTGCTGAAATTCATCCTACTAATCCGAGTGCTAATGTATTGTCAATCATGTGAAAAACGACAATGTTGTTTTGTTTTGTTTTGTTGTTTTGTTTTCTTTTTGTGTCCGTTATATCTTCTCCATGTCTAGGTTCAGTACAAGTGGAGGTAATCAGGAGGAGATTATGTGTGGTATATTCATCAAACAAGTTCTTCTTCCTGTGTGACGCCTGATTGTGACCACTGGAAAGGAAGTGTCCGTTAGGAGGGTCAACGAAAAGAATGAGTAAACTCAACTGGTGGCTTAAAAGCCCAATGTTTGCTCCAACTGATCAAGAGCGTCCCAGAACCAAGGAAGGATCGAAGGATCGACGAGCACGCACCTCAGTGCTTAGCAACGCAAGGGGAAGTCCACAGAAAGTACTGAAAGTACTGTCCACTGAAAGTGCTGCAGCATAGAATGGAGAGATTGAGACTTTGAAGGATTGTGTTGTTTAGAGTTGTCAAATGATATATGTTATTTTTCTTAGTTTTTATTTGGGTCTAGTTGATATTGAATTCACAATTTATTATGGCAAATTAATTTGATTTTGATTCTTTACTAAAACTGGCTAACAATTTAAGACTAATGGAAGAAATGTTATCCGCCTAATAGTTGCGGTAAGTCCTCAACCCAGCAAAAGTCCAGGGGACGTTCGGGGTCGGGTTTTTCTAGTAGCCCTCGTCGGACCAGCCTGGTGAAGGCTCCCAGTCAATATTCTATGCAGTTAGCTGGGGTTAGAGAGGTACCCGCAGCTTCATTTAGATGTGATGCTTTTATATTTAATTGATTCGATATCCATTTCGTATCTTTTGACAATTTTGTAATGAGTCTCTCAAGACTCAAGTGGGGGACTGATGCATCCGAAATGGTCAATATTCATATTCATGCACCTTTATTAATATTTATGTTAATCGTTTATGGCTTATGATTTATCAGTTTCACTTTTGATTTCCTATATTTATGTACTAATACTTTACATATTAATTCTTATCATATTTTCAAGTATTTACTTGTTATTGTACCCTCATGGTTATTTTTATTTTATATTTACGAGTATGCTTGCTATGTTCAATTGTTCTTCAAGTGTTCCAGTGTGACAGCCAGGTCATGCTGACACGTTTGTGGTTATACATTGGACGCCTGCCAAGTGCTGCAGAAGTAGTGTTTTTTCTGAATTAATGTTTGCTGACATTTAATTATGTAAGATTTGCAAAATTCCCTATAGGGGTTAAAACAACTATTTTTGACACTGGACCAGTGGATGACGTAATGGGTGAAATTAACCTTTTCTTTTAGAACAAAAACATCAGTTTAGAACAAAAACATCAGTTTGTGTGGGTTGGGAATTTCCCTGTATGCTTATGGTATAATATGGACTGAGTTGTTAATAATTCAGCTTTTCTTCCCTCCTTTGCTCTCCTTGGCTTCTGTTTCTCTCTCTCATCTGCAAATGTTTTAATTCTTTTTGATTTTCATCTATTAGATACAATACTCTGGATTTTACAATACTCTAAATTTTATTATTAACTATTGACTAATACTTTATGATGGTTATTTTACCTTTTGGTTTTATTAAGTATTTTCATTATCGATTAAAGTTTGCGTGTGAGGCTAAATTTAATTGTAATGAATAAATAATTTTTCATCAACTTTATCATCTGCCTGGATCTCATTTTCCCAAGTTTTTGCATCATTTACTGTTGTTTTTTTTTTTTTTTTTGGATGAATGTGGATGGAAGCACTTTCTTCAGCTTCATACTCGTTGGTCTCGCTCACTGCCATTATAAAGCTCGGATGTGTCAGTAAATATATTAAAGGTGCCCTAGAATCAAAAATTAATTTTACCTCGGCATAGTTGAATAACAAGAGTTCAGTACATGGAAAAGACATACACTGAGTTTCAAACTCCATTGCTTCCTCCTTCTTATATAAATCTCATTTGTTTAACCCTTTCGGGTGTGAGTTTAAAATATTCGAATTGTCCCCCAGAGTGAGTATTTTTAAGGCGACCGTTATTTTAGAACGTTTGCCTTTAATGTTTCCATAGCAACGCGTCATGCGTGTCACGAGCGCTGAACGCAGCCACACTAACACTATCACAGATGGATCGCTATTATTTAGTTTTTCCTTGTTTATTTAAAATATTCACAAACTTGCTTACCATGTCATTAACTATCTGATATTCCGATCCTCAAATATGTGTAAGTGAGTGTGTTTTGTTGTTTAAAAGCCTTTATAAATTATCTTTATCTTGATCTATAACGCGAGATGGGCGCCGCCATCTTAGTTTGCCCCGCAGTTCGCAGACTCCTGTCAGTCGGATTTATAGCACGTGAATTCATTAGTTTCTCCCGAAATATATGCAAGTAAGTGGCTGGTGAACTGGAAGAATAACAGAGTAAACTTTGTAGTTACTTGGGCCCATTATGTGTGTCTGATATGAATAAATGTCGGCAAATTGTATTTGAATGGATTGTTATTACTCCTTCCACTGATGTCTGACATCAGTGTGTATTTTATAAACTCTAAATATATTGTTTTAATGGTGCTTATGCGTATTTAAATGTCTGAAACCTTAAAAGAAACGTTATGTGGCTGAAAACACTGCATAGTTGTGATATATGACAAGAGCTGCGTGCGTCCGTCTCGCAGCCAAAGCGTGAAAGCACAATTTGAATCTGGCAGTTATGTGACGTTGCTGAACGTTCGAAATCCCATATGTGGGACCATACGCCCAGGGGCACAAAAATAAAAATCCCACATGTGGGACCGTACCGCTCAAAGGGTTAAAAGACCTCTGGAAAACAGGCGAATCTCAACATAACACCGACTGTTATGTAACAGTCGGGATCATTAATATGTACGCCCACAATATTTGCATATGCCAGCCCATGTTCAAGGCATTAGACAAGGGCAGCCAGTATTAACATCTGGATCTGTGCACGGCTGAATCAACAGACTAGGTAAGCAAGCAAGGACAATAGCAAAAAATGGCAGATGGAGCAATAATAACTGACATGATCCATGATATCATGATATTTTTAGTGATATTTGTAAATTGTCTTTCTAAATGTTTCGTTAGCATGTTGCTAATGTACTGTTAAATGTGGTAAAAGTTACCATCGTTTATTACTGTATTCGTGGAGACAAGAGCCGTCACTATTTTCATTTTTAAACACTTGCAGTCTGTATAATTCATAAACACATCTTCGTTCTTTATAAATCTCTCCAATAGTGTGTAATGTTAGCTTTAGCCATGGAGCACTATCAAACTCATTCAGAATCAAATGTAAACATCCAAATAAATACTATACTCACATGATCCGATCCATGCATGCAGCATGCATGATGAACATCTTGTAAAGATCCATTTGAGGGTTATATTAGCTGTGTGAACTTTGTTTATGCACTGTATAACTGCACTTATATTCGAGAGCTCGGGAGGGCAGGGAGCGAGAGATTTAAAGGGGCCGCACAGCCTGAATCGGCGCATAGTTAATGATGCCCCAAAATAGGCAGTTAAAAAATAAAAATTAAAAAAAAATCTATGGGGTATTTTGAGCTGAAACTTCACAGACACATTCAGGGGACACCTTAGACTTATATTACATCTTTTAAAAAGACGTTCTACGGCACCTTTAATATATCTCTGACTGTGTTCATCAGAAAGAAGAAAATCATATACACCTATAGGGTGGCTTGAGGGTGAGTAAAGCTTGGGGTAATTTTCATTTGAAAGTGAACTAATCCTTTAAACACAAGACAGGGGAATATTTATAATAATATGTTAATATTTTCTTACTTCACTTTTGACCGTTCTTGTGTAAGAGACTGCTCTTTTGTAACTTCTTTCTGTTATGTCATGTGCACATCGTGGACACACCTTTACTGATAAGAATGATTCTGTGGTGAAGTAAATACTACTGAAAAAACACTTCTACATTATTTCTACAATTCTACAATGTCTACATTAAAAAAGTTAGTTCAGGCAAGAATTAAAAAAATTAAATTTTATATTAGAACTAAATTCAAGATTGTAGAAACTAAAGCTTGAAGTTGTAAATATTTTACTTGAAATTGTTTGTTTACAATGATCATTTAAGTAAGTATTAAAGTTATTTTCTGATAAAAAAAGTTGAGTAGGTTGCTTTCATGGTTAGGTTTAGTATCTTGCGGTTTTGTGACACCTGGAGGTGATTTTCTACTCAAAATGACTCATTCATCCTCAAAAACTATCCACTGATTGTTACTGTTATTGTGTTGTGTACCAATTGAGGTCTCTGCACTTTACTTATCATGTAGATATGATATCAACTTTTACTGGTCAAGTTGTATTCTTTGATCATTTTATTTAACTTAGTTGAGTAGTTTTGATTTAATTCCATATGTGAAATTTGCTAAAATCTGCTTGCAAAAACTTGTGAAAGAAAATTTACATATTGTTTTTTTCAGTACTTGAAAGTATTGCAAAGTAAACTTCAAATGAGTAGAAATGAACTCTAACTGGCAAAGTTAAATTTATTTATTCTCTTTGTTAATTTTACTTAACTTAGTTAATTCCATACATGTAAAATTTGCTTTTAAAAATAAGTCCACAAAAAAGTGCAAAAACATCCACAGAGTGCAAAAATTTTTACTCATTTTGTTTTCTCCATAGACAAAACAAAAATTAGACCTTGAACACTGGCACACTTGCATGCAACCAGGAACTCAAGACACACATACATTTGAACATTTGATCTCTCGTTATTATAATTCATAATATGCCATATATGGTAAGGTTTGATCTTTGAGTATGATTGGATGACCAGGACATCCTGGACTTTAATGCCTAATCATATTTGTATAAATATGACGCATTTTCCTTCAATAATCTGAGAATGTTATGGTATTACACAGGCTCTGTGTTTGCTTGATCATTCTTAATTCTGAAGACAACAGCTTGAAAACCAAGGTGAGTTATTGCAACTGAGACCTACTGAAAACATTTTCTACCTGAAGTATTTTTGTGGTTTGCATTGGAGAATCCCAGTGTCCAGCATATCGTTAGCCTCATAGCATAATTGCCTAAGTATCATTTGAAAATGAATGACTTAGGCAATTATGCTATGAGGCTAACGATATGTGTGTCATGATCCTGGCTTCTTCTCCTCTTTCTCTGTCTCCCTCTTGTGGTCACTCACGCACACACTTCCACTTCTCCGCTTATTATCTCTTTCAGCTGGTTCCCCTTTCGTTCCCTTCTCCTCACCTGTCCCCTTTTTCCTCTTGATTGTCTCTGCTTCTTATTCCCTCTTCCTAGCCCTGTCTTGTTGTCGGATTATTCAATGACCTCTCGTGAGAAACGTCTGTTCTCCTGTCCTGTCCTGTCCTGTCCTGTCCTGTCTTATCTGTGGAAAGTGAAGTCTTTATTTCTGCTGTGAGTCATACTGCCATTGGACTGTGTATTATCCAGCTGTGCCTGTTTGCAGAGTACCTGTTCTGCGCTCATCCTTGGCTGTTCACCCTGACTGCTGTCTTCACTATCACTGACTGGCTGAATGCATCTCAGGGTCCCTGCCTCTGTCCTCGTGGACGTTCATGCTCATTTTCTTTGATCCAGTCGTCTACTGTTTCTGTTCTGGCTCTGTTTAATGCCTGTGATTTGTGTTCTAATTACTCAGTGAGGACAATTTTCTTTTCTTATTAAAGACTGTTAACTACATCCCGCCAGGCAAGTGGTAACCCCCTTCACAATGCTGTAGAGCTCCAGGGTGCTCTGCTGGGTAAACATGAGGAGGATTTATCCACCGCGAGACGTGCCGTTGATTCCCTGACCACCCAGCTCTCGGATCTAACCCAGCAGTTCCATCACTACTTTCATGAAACCACCGCTTCAGCTGGACAGCGCGACTCTTCTTAGCCACGTATAAACAACCCGCCGTGCTACTCTGGCGAGCCTTTGCAGTGCCGATCCTTCCTCACCCAATGCGAGGTTGTTTTTTCCCTCCAGCCGTTCACCTATGCCAAAGATCGATCTAAGGTGGCTTATGTGATTTCTCTTCTCAATGGACGAGCTCGAGAGTGGGCGGCAGCGAACTGGGAGGCAGAGGTAGACTGCATCTTCAAGTTTTCTCTTTTTAAGGAGGAGATGATCCGAGTCTTTGACCGGTCTGCACACGGTCACGAAGCATCCCACCTCCTATCCACCTTGCGCCAGGGAAAGAGGTCAGTCACTGATTTTTCAAATGAGTTCCGAACCCTGGCCACAACGAGTGGATGGAATGATCCGGCACTCATCGCCCGCTTTCTCGAGGGCCTGAACTCCGAGATTAAGGAAGAGGTCTTTGTCCGAGAGGTTCCTAACAGTTTCGATTCCCTTGTCGAGCTGGCTCTCCGCATCGAAAGACGCTTTGACATGCCACGAAGGGCTCGCAGAATGGAGGCGTCATTACTTCCCGCTTCCACGGCGACCCAGCCACCTCTGTCATCTGCTGCTGATCCCGAGCCGATGCAGCTAGGGGGGCTTCGTATATCCACACAGGAACGCCAACGCAGGATTATGAATCACCTTTGCATGTACTGTGCTGCCGCTGATCATTTTGTCTCTAGGTGCCCAGTAAAAGCCAGCACTCGTCAGTAGGCGGAGGGTTGCTGGCGAGCGCTACATCATGGGTCTCTCCATCTAAGTCCTGCACTTCCCTTCCCGTACACCTCCGCTGGCTGGGATCGTCAGTTTCCTGCTCTGCATTGCTTGATTCAGGGGCGGAGGGGAACTTCGTTGACGAGACTTGGGCTTTGGAACAAGGTATTCCCCTCTTAGATTTACAAGACTCCACCCCCCTGTTCGCCCTAGATGGCAGTTCCCTTCCTAGGGTACAGAGAAGGACTTCCCCATTGACTCTCACTGTTTCAGGAAATCATAGAGAGACCATTTCTTTTTTTATTTTTCATTCCCCTTTTTCTCCAGTGGTTTTAGGCCACCCGTGGTTAGTTCTCCACAACCCCCAGATTAACTGGGCGGAGGGCTCTATTCTATCTTGGAAAGTGTCTTGTCATGTTGATTGTCTGTCTTCTGCTGTGCCCCTGTCTCGTCCGTAACTGTTTTTCAGGAAGAGCCAGGTGATTTATCTGGAGTTCCGGAGGAGTATCACGATTTGCGGGAGGTCTTCAGCCGTTCCCGGGCCACTTCTCTCCCCCCTCATCGCCCGTATGACTGCAGTATAGATCTTCTCCCAGGTACAACGCCCCCCCGGGGAAGACTATACTCGTTATCCGCTCCCGAACGGGAGGCGCTCGAGAGATACCTTTCTGAGTCGCTCAACGCCGGTACCATCGTTCCTTCCTCGTCTCCAGCGGGAGCCGGTTTTTTCTTTGTTAAAAAGAAAGACGGCTCCCTGCGTCCCTGCATAGACTATCGGGGTTTAAATGATATCACTGTCAAGAATCGTTATCCGTTACCACTGATGTCATCTGCCTTCGAAGTCTTGCAGGGAGCTAAGATTTTCACAAAGCTCGATTTACGCAACGCCTATCACCTAGTGCGCATAAAGGAGGGGGATGAATGGAAGACCGCGTTTAACACGCCCCTAGGGCACTTTGAATACCGGGTTCTTCCCTTCAGATTGGTAAACGCCCCCGCGGTCTTTCAAGCCTTAGTCAATGACGTCCTACGGGACATGCTCAACATCTTTGTGTTTGTCTACCTCGACGACATTTTGATCTTTTCGCCATCACTCCAGGTGCACGTCCAACATGTTCGTCGTGTTCTCCAGCGTCTACTGGAGAATCGACTTTATGTAAAGGCCGAGAAATGTTCTTTCCACACCCCCTCAGTTACGTTTCTAGGTTCAGTCATCTCGGCAGAGGGGATCGGTATGGACCCGGCCAAGGTCCAGGCGGTCACTGATTGGCCCGTGCCCGACTCTCGCCTCGCGCTACAACGTTTTCTCGGGTTTGCAAATTTTTATCGTCGTTTTATACGAAATTTCAGTCAAGTAGCCGCTCCTCTTACAGCTCTGACCTCGGTCAAGTCCCAGTTTAGGTGGTCAGAATCTGCGCAGACAGCGCTTGACGTTCTCAAGTCTCTTTTTACTACCGCGCCTATCCTCCTTACTCCTGACTTCACTAAGCAATTTGTAGTCGAGGTCGATGCCTCTGAAGTGGGGGTCGGGGCTGTTCTTTCCCAGCGGTCCGCTGCTGAAGGAGAGATACACCCCTGCGCTTTTTTCTCTCACCGTCTTTCTCCTGCTGAGCGCAATTACGACGTGGGCAACCGCGAACTGCTCGCCATCCGTCTAGCGTTAGGCGAATGGCGACAGTGGCTTGAGGGAGCTCCCGTTCCCTTTATTGTCTGGACAGATCACCGAAACCTAGAATATATCCACAAGGCCAAGAGACTACGCGCTATCTCGTCTTTTTGACGCTCGTCATTGTTGGCAGCCCGCTGGGTTCTCTTTCTCTCTCCCGCGCAACTGTCCTAAGGGGCTCTTTATCCGCGCCCGTTTCAATGGGGACACACCTCTAAATTTTTCCAGGGCACCCTCGCTTTTATCGTCAGCGCTTTTGGTGGTCTTCTTTCGCCCTGGTACCAGTCTACTTCGTCCGTTACCGGTTCCTACACGACCGTGGTCTCACTTAGCTCTCGACTTTATCACCGGACTTCCTCTCTCGGAGGGTAACAACGTTATTCTGACCATGGTAGATCGTTTTTCGGCCCATTTTATTCCAGTCTTTGCCAAGGAGACCGCCCAGAATGGTTGCTTTTTAAGCTACATGGTTTACCAACTGATATTGTGTCTGATAGAGGCCCTCAATTTTCTTCTCAATTCTGGAAGGAGTTTTGTCGCCTCATTGGGGCATCTGTTAGCCTTTCGTCCGGGTTTCATCCCCAAACGAACGGTCAAGCAGAACGGACAAATCAGATTGTCGCCCGTATGCTTCGCAGTCTCACCCATCGGAATCCCGCGTCCTGGTCACAGCAACTATCCTGGGCCGAATACGCCCATAATTCGCTTCCCTCCTCTGCCAACGGTCTTTCGCCCTTCCATTGCTGTCTCGGCTATCAACCTCCGTTATTTGAGTCCCAAGACTCTGAATCTAATGTTCCGTCAGTGCAAGCTTTTATTAGCCGTTGCAAACGCACCTGGAGGAGAGTGCGATCTGCTCTCTGTCGAGCTAGAAGACGCTTGACCGTTACGGCCAATAGGTGCAGAATTAGAAGTCCTCGCTACGTTTGCGGTCAAAGAGTGTGGTTATCCACTTCAAATTTACCTCTCCAGTCCGAATCACGTAAACTGTCTCCCCGCTTTGTTGGACCATTCCGCATTGTAAAGGTCATAAATCCTGTCGCAGTAAAGCTTCTCCTTCCGCCTAATTTACGCCAGGTTCATCCCGTGTTTCATGTCTCTTGCATCAAACCAGTCATCCGTCCCCCTTCTCGCCCGGTCCGCGTCCCTAGTCTTGTCGACATGCGCCGTCGGGGACGCGGCCGTCAGTATCTTGTCGACTGGGAGGGGTATGGTCCTGAGGAGAGAAGCTGGGTTCCCTCCCGGGACGTCCTGGATCCTTCACTCATCGATGATTTCCTCCGGTCTTGCCAGTTGGCCTCAGGAGCGCCAGGGGGCGCTCGTTGAGAGAGGGGTACTGTCATGATCCTGGCTTCTTCTCCTCTTTCTCTGTCTCCCTCTTGTGGTCACTCACGCACACACTTCCACTTCTCCGCTCATTATCTCTTTCAGCTGGTTCCCCTTTCGTTCCCTTCTCCTCACCTGTCCCCTTTTTCCTCTTGATTGTCTCTGCTTCTTATTCCCTCTTCCTAGCCCTGTCTTGTTGTCGGATTATTCAATGACCTCTCGTGAGAAACGTCTGTTCTCCTGTCCTGTCCTGTCCTGTCTTATCTGTGGAAAGTGAAGTCTTTATTTCTGCTGTGAGTTATACTGCCATTGGACTGTGTATTATCCAGCTGTGCCTGTTTGCAGAGTACCTGTACTGCGCTCGTCCTTGGCTTTTCACCCTGACTGCTGTCTTCACTATCACTGACTGGCTGAATGCATCTCGGGGTCCCTGCCTCTGTCCTTGTGGACGTTCATGCTGATTTTCTTTGATCCAGTCGTCTGCTGTTTCCGTTCTGGCTCTGTTTAATGCCTGTGATTTGTGTTCTAATTACTCAGTGAGGACAATTTTCTTTTCTTATTAAAGACTGTTAACTACATCCCGCCCTGGTCTTCCATCGTTCTTATCTAACAATGTGTGCATGCAGACATCTAACTTTTCCTGCTTATTCATTTCAGGTTCATCATGGCAATGCTGAGAAGTTTTCTGCTTCTTTTCGTCATCTTCTCCATGGGGAATGCAGCAGGTAACCAAGAAATTTATTTGCAAAAAAAATAAATAAATAAAACAAATGTACAATATTCCATTGACTAATATTTGCATAATTAATGAGGAGTTTACAGTGTCTAAAGTACACAGCACATAATAACATAATAAATAAAAATAAAAAGATTCCTTGGTGTGAATATTAAAAGAACCCTAATGTTTATGTACTGCATGCAGTCCGCCAAAAATGCCCCTATGGATGGACAAATTTTGGACTGCTACAATGCTACAAGCACATCTCTCAGCCGGCTAACTGGATCAGAGCAGAGGTAATGTGTTAGTTACAAGGTGATTTGGTCACACTTTATATTAGATGTCTTTAACTACATCTAGATATACAGACGGACAGATATAGATAGATGCAGTGGCTCTCAAACTTTTTTTCCCAGTGGGCCGCACAATGGTCCAAGTGCAAGTCTCACGGGCCGCATATAATTTACATATGACGTCACCAATGCAAACCAATCAGATTTAATGTTATGGTATTAGCAGATAATACTATTATTATAGCCTACCTAGATGTTGCACACAATAAATAACAAATAAAAACTAACTTACTGACATTAGCTTTACAATAATTATCAGTAATGCTCAATGAACACACAAACTGTATCAATCACTTTAAGTTGCTATTTAATTCTGTATGACTGTATATGACTCTCTTCAGCAGCATCGCAATAGTCACCAATCACATAAACGCCTTAAGCACATGTTACTCAGCTCTTTTTACAAACAACACTGAGTGCACTGTAGGCTAATTACAATCTCTGACGATATCAAGCATTCTGTCATGTCGTAATCCTTCGCGCAGCATCGGATCAGCGAGCGCGCGCAGAGTTGGGCTCATTCGGGCTCATTCTAGCCGCGGGTGCGCGGATGCGGTTATTTTTACTGATTTAAAATACATCAAACAAACACATCGAATTCACAGTTCAGTCTTTTGAAATTGTAGGTTTTGCTTGTCAAGTACTTTACCGTGTACGTTTTGATAGTTTGTTTTCCAATTTGAAATGAAATAGGCCTACGCAGAAACGAGAAAACGGCCGTTTCCCGTTTTTTTTCGTTTGTTAAAAAAAATGGGAAAACGAGATTTTGGCTCGATTTTCGTTTTTTCGGGTCACAGACAGAAAACGGAAACACGACTTCAAAACTCGTTTTCCCCATGTGGGCGGTCATTACACGCCCCTTTCAGCCGATTGGTCAATCAAATGAGCCTGTGACGTCATCATCAGTTCGTTCAACAAAATAACAGTCCTCTGCTGGTATATCAGTATGTGTCATATATCGGTTTTCTTCTGTGCAACATAACGCGTATTTCACAGAAATATTTATTTCAGAAAAGTTAATCAGCACGCAGGTTGTTGTAATGCTGTTTGTAGTTTAATATGCATGGTGAAACTGCGCTACCCATACACAGAGGACCGGATGAGAAGCACAGATTTAAAAAAAAAAAAAAAAAACTAGGCCTACAGTTATTTTTTCTATTTTGAAGTCGCAATAAATAGGCTAAGTAGTGTAAGCAATTTAAAAAAAAACGCCCATGGGGACCACTACATAGCTATTTTAGTCATGAAAAAAAAAAGATATATAAACGTTAAGCCAAAACGAATTCATTTAAATCTAAACTGAAGCAGAAACCGGCATTATAACCTAGGCTACCTCTCTAATACTAAAACATCTATGTTGTGTGCGCGTGAGGCGCCGACGCGTTCACTTGAATTTTTATAAAAGCGGAAACAACTTAAAATACTCAGACATGGTCACATATACAGCTCTGGAAAAAATTAAGAGACCACTTAACATTGATTTCTGAACTTGGAGTGGTCTCTTAATTTTTTCCAGAGCTGTATGTAACCATTCGAATATGTGAAGGGTTAAATAGGCCTATTATTTTTGTACACTCACAATAATAATAATAATAATAATAAAAAAAAACATTTTCCTTTCTGTGAACTTCTCAAAAATTAACCAAAAAAATTACCCTGATTCTTCATAATCAGGGTATCTTCCGTTCATTCATGTTTTGATTTGATATTGAAATCAAAAAAATTAGAAAACCGCACATTTTTTCGTTTTTCATTTTTAAAATGAAAACGAAAAAACAAAAAATTGGCTTGATTTTTTTTCTTTTTTCATTCTGGGGTTGGAAACAAATAAGCAGTTTGAAAATTCGATCTCTACATGTGGGCGGGAATGAAACGCCTCTTTCCGCTAATTGGTCAACCAGACGTCAAACCATGTCATCATCAGTTGTTCATCGGTTCCGCTCAACAGAATAAAAGTCCCTCGCTCTACAGCTGTACGGATTCTTAACGCGTTTATTCTACATTTAATCTCGTTCTATTGAAATATTAATTTACTTTGCTGCTGCACACAATTACCCCCATTCTACAACTTTAGCACACTGCCTGTTTTATTGAAGTGACCAACTATAAAAATCTAGCGAAGCTGCTCAACGCACTGGGCAGCGAATGTATAGGCATACATTGAATTAAAAAGTGCAAATCATAGCCGATTGATGTAAATATCTGCAGCAGTCATAACTTTTGTTTTGGACATGGGATGAATTTGAAATATGACAGATATGAAAATATATTACATGTTATTAGTTCATCAAAGCGGTGCTATAGAGAGATGGACTTAAAATGCGAATTGGATGATTTGATGACGGAGGTGAACTCGTTTATGCCAATTTGAAATAGGCTATCACACATTTAAAAAAAGTAAAATAAATAAAGGGAAAAATGTTAAAACAGTGTTAAAAAATAACCATTATAGTGCTCTCTTAAGAAGATATCAATTATACTTTATCAATATTAGGCTATATATCAAAACCCTGAAATAACACTAACAATAATGAGATAAAGAGTATTTTTATAGCCTATTTATTGTCATCTGTCTGTGTCAGAAATTAACTGTAATTGATTTAATTGATTTTCAGGGGATTTTGGGATTTTTTCCTAATCTTATTAAATATGTATGCTTTCTTTTATGTTAAGTTCTTAAATTTAGTCAATTAAATTAGAATAATATGACGCTATAGGTTGTTACCAATTAAATCAGTATCAACCAGGCTTGCAGAGGTGTCAAAGAAGCACCACCTGCAGTTGCTTTTAGATTTATGAGTTGTTAGATTGCTCAGAGAAGGCAGTATATGTGTAGGAATTACAGTTGCATAATGTAATGATATTAATGTTTTACACATCATTTTGAATACAGAAAATTTTAAATGACAAAATGAAACGTTAATTGGATTATGAAATTAATGTCGCCAGTAGGTGTCAGCAAGTCATTGTGTTAATGATTGAGTCATTTATTTAAGCGATTCGTTCAAAACGCTGATTCATTCAAGAATATATCAATTGGATCTCTATAATCTTTTGGGCCATTGAATCACTCAGTCAACTGATTTGTTCAAAGACTCTGATTCATTAAGGAATGAAACACTGCTCTGTACGCTAGGAGTCAGTCAGACAATGGTTCTGATCTGCATTGGAAGTTTAGTCGGCAGAGAAATTAAAACACTGGTTTGTGTGACATTCATTAATACTCAGTATTAATGAATAATGAAATAAACTCAGAATATCGCCTTAAACAAAAGTTATAACTTTAAGAAAAGGAAAAAATAGCATGTTGCCTATTATATGATACACAAGGATAACTGAATATTTGGCATTTGACATGTCCTACACTTCTCTATGAAAAAAAAATAGAAACAAAATAGAATAGGCATAATATTCATAGCCTATCTATCATTTCATATCCATCCCATGTTGTCTAAAACAAAAGACTCAATGTTTCAAAGTTGTAGGCTGGGGGTAGTTGTGTGAGGCTGCAAAGTAAATTAATATTTATGAGATAAACTAATATTTCTCATGATAAATTAATGTCTACACAGAATTAAGCCCCGACTCGAACGATTTGTGTCAAGCCATTCACTAGTCTGGCTATTTGATGAGAAAGAGATTAAATGTAGAATAAACGCGTTAAGAATCCGTACAGCTGTAGAGCGAGGGACTTTTATTCTGTTGAGCGGAACCGATGAACAACTGATGATGACATGGTTTGACGTCTGGTTGACCAATCAGCGGAAATAGGCGTTTCATTCCCGCCCACATTTAGAGATCGAATTTTCAAACTGCTTATTTGTTTCCAACCCCAGAACGAAAAAAGGAAAATCAAGCCAGTTTTTTGTTTTTTCGTTTTCATTTTAAAAATGAAAAACGAAAAAATGTGCCGTTTTCTAATTTTTCTGATTTCAATATCAAATCAAAACATGAATGAACGGAAGATACCCTGATTCATCCGGCGTCTTCTCGTCATCTCCTCGACTTGGTGTTCCCTTGGTGTTTTTACGGTCCGTGTATCTTTTGGTCATTCGTTTTTTGATTTAATAATGAATTCGGAAAATGAAAAACGGCACCTTTTTTGTTTTTCATTTTTTTCAAACAAAACGAAAAACAAGAATTCGGCTTAATTTTTCGTTTTTCGTTCAGGGGTAGAAAATGAACAAACAACTTGAATATTTGATCTCAACATGTGGGCGGGAATGAAACGCCCCTTTCCGCTGATTGGTCAACCAAACATTAAACTGTGCCGTCATCAGTTATTCCGCTGTTCAGGGGTGCGTTTCCCGAAAGCATCGTTGGTGAACCATGGTCGTAAGTCCCATTGAACTCTAATGGCAACGACGGAATTTGCGACCATAGTTCGCTCGGGAAACGCGCCCCAGGCCGCGCACCCATCAAAGCCGCGCAGAACGTCTTCAGCACTCCCGGATCGTGCACACTCCGCCGCTGGCCAGGCTGCTTCTGCTTTACACACCATGACCGTTATTTTCTCGAGAAAAGGAGTTTTCTCGAGAGGTCCGGGGGCATGTCCCCCGTTTGCAACGCAATACTCGTTCCCTTATCTCTCAGGGAACGTAAGTAACCGAGTACGTTACGTTTTGTTATATAACAACCGATATGACAACTTTAGCACATTTATCAGATACATTCATTCATTGTTTTCCATTAAAAACCCGCTGCTGCCGCCACCGTTTCATAATGAACTGAAAATTCAAAACATACTAGCCTACGTTTGCCAACGAACTAAAATCGAAACTGTGATATATGGCTTTGTGCCTTTATAAAACAGCAAAAGACAGTGATTAAGTATACAGTCTGTGCTGCGTGTTTTAAAGAGAAGTGAGCGCCTTTGCGCACGCGATCAGCTGGTGATCAAAATAAAAGCTCAAGGATATATCTTTTAAAAAGAAATGAGTAGGCCTACAAAAGTATTGTAAAAAAAAATGTTTGAACCCTTTTTAATGTCCAGGTACAAGGCAATGCTGTTTCTTTGTTCAATTTGCACACTGTACATGGGTTGAAGCTCTTAATTTTGAGTTTCCAGAGTGCACCAGATTGATGCATTTAACCTTAAAATGTACAAAATTTTCTTCCGGGGGACATGCCCCCGGACCCCCTAGCGGAGGTACATCCAACAAAGTTTTACAAATTACAGTCTCAAATAATGTTCATTTTCTGAACAAGAATACGACAACAAAAGCTCCTTTCATGTCAGTAAAGCTATTAATAGAAAATTGAAATGTCTTTGGACAAATATAGATTTGGGCTAAGCCCCGAATGTTTACAATGTCTGGCTCTGCCCCTGTCAGGTAACAAAACTGACAAAAAATAAAATAAATTATTTCACCCCAATGATACTAAGTAAACATGGACTGACATTGATTTTTAAAATTAGGGTTACCAAACATTTTCTCCGCGCACACGCGTAAACTGAAATTTTTACAAAGTCTCACTCCAGCCAAAGTCCCAAAGTTGGCAACCCTGGTTCTATTCAGAGCTATCGACCCTATAGCCTATTTCTTTCGAAGGTTTCACCATCCACTTTAAGTAATTTGGATGACTTAAAGTCGAGGTGCCTAGGTTTTACACAATTTGCTTTCTTCATTACAAATTATTTGAAACGATATAATAGCGTGACGATCGCAATTATTCTCCCTTCGAAGTGCCCTCCGAAAGGATTATTTATGCCGGTTGGGACGCAGTCTTGGTTTCGTTTGTGCGAAGAAACGGTGAGTGTGCAAGTGAGTAGCTTTGTTAAATTCCCAAAGACAAATTGTCATATAACAATATTTTACAAAAAGGGGTTTACCCTTAAATATTAAATTGTATCTGTACTGTAGCATTACACATATACGCAACACATGCAGTGCTTAGCGCTAAGGAAACGTAGGCAGATTCAGATTTATTTTATTCAGACATTTAAACATTTAACAAATGATGACATAAATCAACATAAAGTCTGAAAAGGAATAGGCAGAAGCAAAAGCTTATTGCGCCTATCCTAAATTAGCCTATAGGCTAATTTACATACGTTAACATAGGCTAATTTACATACGTTAACATAGGCTATTTAAAATATTACACACTCAAACCACAATATTGTTTGTCAATGAATGAAGAAAAATTGTATAAATAAGCAGTTTTGTGTAGTAGAATATAATATTCTCATGGTGTTATAAGAAACAAATAGGCTACATATTTATTGTTTGCAAAAGTATTTAAGTGAAGTCTGCTGGGGGAAAACATAGGCAAATAAACAACATTATTTATTAACACAAGTTATGTCAGATTAAATTAAACAAATAATAGAAAACACAGTATCCAAACTGTAAAATACTGTATTAGCCTACCATCCAAACATATTCTGAATTAAAAGTTCTCTGACTTCTGCTCCTGCAGGATGCATTCTGCCTTGATGTGGGTTCAAAGGATCATCATCATCGTCATCATCATCAGAAACAGCATCTTCCTCACCATCGGCTCCAACGGCATCAACTTCCTCCTCAGGAAGCTGGACATTTTCCCTGACTGCAATGTTGTGGAGAATTGCAGTAACCACAATAACAGAACAGCTTTTGGTGGGGTTTAGCTTCAGGCCACCACTGGACTTGCTGATGCAGCGAAAACGTTGTTTCCACAGTCCTATAGTCCTCTCCACTATAGAGCGTGTCCTTCCATGGGCCTGATTAAACCTTTCCTCTGCAATGGTGGCTGGATGCTGCACAGGTGTCAAGAGGTAGGGGCGAAGAGGATATCCACTGTCTCCCAGGAGCCAGCTATCACCAAAGCCACCTTCTTCAGCCATCTGGCAAATTGCCGAATTGGCCCATGCAAAAGAGTCATGTGTGCTTCCAGGCCATTTTGCCACAATGTCAGTGAACATTCCCTGGTGATCACACACTACTTGAACATTAATGGCTGGATAGCCCTTCCTGCAAATGTACAAGGGCTCATTTACCTTAGGGCTTAATACTGGGATTAGGGTGCCATCAATGATGCCAATCACTCTGGGGATGTTGTCAAGATCATAGAATTGTTGATTGGCCAGCTGTATTTCCTCGGGAGTTTTGGGGAAAACCAGGATGCTCTTCATCAGCTGTAAAAGCAAAGGTGTTACTGTTGTCACAGTTTTGCTGACTGAAGACTTGCTGAGCCCCAGGCCATCACCCACCACCTCCATAAAACTTCCAACAGCAAAATAACGCAGTGTAGCTAACAACTGCACCTCTGGACTTAAGGCGTAGTTTCTTCTTGTTGCCCTCTGAAGGTGTGGTTTTACTATCTGAAATAATTCAAGGATCTTGGTCCTTGGAAGACGGAATTTTCTTAAAATTGCATCATCAGATAGTGAGTCAAGAGGGGTAAAATTTGTCCTTATGTGGGCATTTATATAAACTGATTGACTTCTCAGTCGCCTTCTGTGCTCCAGCTGTAAGAATCTTTGTAAAGCTGCCATTGTTGAGCACTTGAAAAACACATACACACTGTTTTATTAGGAGAGGCATTAGTACACCTGCTTTTGAGTTAATAGAAACACCTTGGCTAATAATCATTCTAAATTAATTAAATTACTACAATTAATTATTACCATCTTTGATTTGTTATAGTAATAAGGTACAACATTAATATATTGTATATGTTGATTTGCTTTAAAATAGACTGTTGTCATTCTGTTATTTCATAATTTTCATTCTTCTCTTAAGAATAGTCTTAGTACTTAAGAGTGTTTTGTGTTATGTTTGGCTTATATTGTCATTGATGATATTAATGTTGTGAATGAACAAAATTTTCATTTACTTTATGGTCTATGTGATGGTGGCTCACCACTAAGTAATAAAATCAAAGTTCCATTTCATATGTTTCATTATCAGGCTTGGTCACGTTATTCAGGTATTTAATAAAGGATGACATGGCATGGTAAACATGCTTCAGCTTCACTCAGTAATGCCTGCATTTTTATATGGCATTAATATACTACTTTGAGTCAAGTTACAATAGTATGCTCTTTTCCTCATATTAAACTGAATGCCCAGTGTATTAGAAAAGCACTTGAAATACATATTACAAAAGAGTATATTTGGCCATAACATTTTTTATTTATTTGTATTTCAGTTCAACTGCTGAAGGGTTTTAACTTCATCACTCAAAAACAAATTGAATGCCATGCACCACACAGCTTCACCAGAGCCCCATTTGCCAGAAGTGAGGCATGATGGCCAACAATGTAGCCAAAAAAAAAAAAAAAAAAAAAAAAAAAGAGGGTTACATCTGTGGATCTGAAAAAAAAGAAAAAAAAAAGATTACATGGCTGTCAGCCACACATGATTTGACTTTCCATACTGAGTAAATAACACAATTTTCACTTACTGTCGGTTGGTAGAAACATGGTTAAAGAGGGCTTGCTGGCTTGTTGTTGCAGGAGTTCCAATTTAGCCCTCCTATAGGCCATAACCTCCTGATGATGTTGGCCTTTCTGCTCCTTCAGGGCCCTCAGTTCTCTCCTGATTCCCTGGAGTTCAGATAATTTCTTCTTCTCCGACTGAAGCAGCTTCTCACTGCAGCCACAACGTCCCCTGTTTCTCCTTTGGCGGGAGATTAATGGCTGGTTTTCTGGAATGCCAGAACGACGTTGCCCAGCACATGAGGAGGCCTCAGACTGAGGGGAGTCAGAAGGAGGAAGCAATAGCCCAAGACCAGGACTCATTGCTATGCTCCAGGGGCAGGCTGGAGGGGTTCTGATGTTCCAGGGGCAGGGTGGAGGGGTTCTGATGTTCCAGGGCCAGGGTGGAGGGGGCCTGATGTTCCAGGGCCAGGGTGGAGGGGGCCTGATGTTCCAGGGCCAGGGTGGAGGGGGCCTGATGTTCCAGGGCCAGGGTGGAGGGGGCCTGATGTTCCAGGGCCAGGGTGGAGGGGGCCTGATGTTCCAGGGCCAGGGTGGAGGGGGCCTGATGTTCCAGGGCCAGGGTGGAGGGGGCCTGATGTTCCAGGGCTCAACTTTGAATTCAAAGGCCTGGTTGACGCACATGCATCTATGCCTCCAGGGATCCCTTCCAAGGCCTCAGGCCCCAGGATGGCCAAAACTCTCTCTTCCTCTGCAGTCAGAGGAGGAACGGAGTTGATACCCCCACCAGTCTTTTTTGCTTCCCTTCTACGTGCTGCAGCCCTCCGTTTTGTCACACTTGCGAAGTCCGTCCACTTTTTTCTAACTTCTTCTGGGCTTCGCTCATAACCATAGCCAGCAGCATTTATTTTTTGGGTGATTTCTGCCCAGGATTTTTTTTTATCAGCATTTGTTACACAATTTTTCAGCTTTGAAAATAGCTGTATTTTTTTATTCTCCACCTCCTCCAAAAGAACTGTAACTTCATTTTTTGAAAATTGTGGTTTTCGCGTCATTTTCATATAGGTCATATGAACACATAGCTGTATGGCAAGGGGACTTAAATAGGTAGGCTAATGATCTTAAGCAAAATATGCAACAGGTGTACACAATAGTATAACAATCACAGTGATCATTGATCAACAGTAAAACCCATCATTTATTTTCATTTTAATTGTGCTGATCTATCAATATTCAATAAGAAATTAATAAATATGAAATTGTGAAATTAATAGTTATAGATTTTTGGGATTAGAGAAGACAACATTGTGTTTATATATGTTTATATTTTATTGTGCAAAGAATGAATGTTGAGTTGTTAACGTAATTACTCCACATCGTCACTAAGAAAGCGCAGTCGAAAAGAGAAAAGAACCAAATTTACAGCAGGTGGCGATATGTGTTCATAGCACCAGTCCGCCATTAGATCGAAGAAGAAGAAGAAGAACGTCATAACGACAGCTCCAACCAAGGTGGTTCAAACCATGGTTTTGCGACACAGGTACCATGGTTTCGGGAAACAGTAGTGACTAGCTAGTTGATTTCTTTAAAGATGCATCGTACTATGGTAGTTAAACCAGCGAGTTGCATCGTTGTACGGGAAACGCACCCCAGAGCAGCAGAATAACAGTCCTTCGCTGCGATGGACTTAATGCGTTTATTGCAACTATATAATCACTTTTAAATTTACATTTAATCTTAATCTCTATCTCTTGATCTTTATCTCTCAAACAGCCAGATAAGACGAATGACTTGAGACAAATCGAGACAGAGCCTATAGACAAGGCTGCGTGTCCATAAAAACGCGTGTTTAGCTCAGAAATAGGCTATTATAATCATTATACCTCAGAAATAACAACTTACTTCGCACCTGCACTCACAACTACCTAATAGCCAACACCTTTTACACACTGCCTGTTTAATTATTGCTGACCACCTATCAAAATCTGTGTGGCAACGCTGCGCGACTCACGCGACAGCACAGAGATAGGCGCACACTCAAGAATTGCATGCGCAAATGCGCCGGCGCGCGCTGCATTTAATTACTTTATTATAGCTTAAATAAAGCGCAAAAGAAACTACGAGCAATGACCGTCGTTGTTCTGTTGTAAGCTAAGTCATGAAATTACCAACCATGCGATTAAAGCTGCCTCAAAACTGAGCATGCATGTATTTGTTGACATGGTTTTAAATTGTTATCCAATTTGTTGGCCTTAAAAACGTCTTAAACATGCACATATGTACACCAGGGAAATCTAAATTTTCGGGGGAGCATGCCCCCGTACCCCCCTAGAAAACTACATTTTCTGACCTCGGTTTATGAAACCCTGCGTACGGCCCGGCTTATTCTATCTAATGAAATATGAGGTAAATGTGCATTTCTACAAATGTGCGCACTTTTGGACTTAAAGTTTGTATGTGTGTATGCACTGTGATCAAAAATAAATGGGCCCAAACCCGATTGAATGTAAAGAAGTAAAGAAGATTTGAGATTATTTAATTAATATTAAGTATTGGCCGGCTAACAGATGGCAGACAGAACGGTTATTTTCTCTGCCAAATAAACTTCCAAAGCAAATAAAGTCACAGAACCGTTGTGTGACTGACTCGCAGTAGGCACACAGTGTTTCATTCCTGAATGAATAAGAGTCTTTGAACAACCCATTGACGATATTCAGTGACCAATTAATATAGACATGCAGCCACTTGATTTTATTCCTGTATGAATCAGCGCTTTGAACGAATAGACAAATTAATAAATGACTCCTTCTATAACACAATGACTTACCGCCACCTAGTGGCAATATTACTTTCATAATCCAAGTATTATTTCATCTTGTCATTTCATATTTCTGAATAAAAATGTTGCTTAAAATATTAATCTCATTATATTATACAGTTGTAATTAATGTGTAAATGTATTTACTGTAAGTAGCTCCGAAAGCATCATGCAGTTGACTGATACTGATTTAACTGATAACAGCCTGTCATATTATTCTAATTTATTTGACTACATTTAAGAATTTAACATTATAGATAGCATAAATATTTAATAAGTTTAGGAAAGAAATTATATATAAAGGTAAAAAAATAATACCCCTGAAAATCATTTGTCCCATATAAGTTAATTTCTGACACTGGTAGATGGCATTAAATATGAAAACCTTTCATCTCTGGTTTATTGTACAAAGTCTTATTTCAGGGTTTTATTCATACAACTCAAACAAGTTCACCGTAAAATCGTTATGTCAAATTCATATTTCACTAAAGTCAATCACTGAAACATTAGATAATGGCATTATGATATCCATCTGTTGCAGGGGCGCAGATAGGAATTTGTAACTGGGGGGGACCAAGCTGTCAGCAAATGATTTAAACTCAATTAGTTATTTGGCGTAATTTGGGCTTTAACTTGTGCTCAAGTAGTTACTTTGCAAAATTTGGGCTAATGCTTTGCACTTAAAAGCCATTGGGGGATTCTTATTTGGAATCACGGATAAACAACAATGAACAAAGGTAAACAAAGGCCTACCTGATCACCACTAGCAATGCATGATCAGACTGTTATTTACTAGTATGCCAATCACCCACCAAAACTTAATTTGTCTTTAGCAAAGTATGTTTTATTTAAACATTTGCTTATCTCAGCATAGAAAGGCTATCATTATGAACAAAAAAAGCAAAGAACCTATGTGCAAAATAATAATAATAATAATAAAATAACAACAACAACATATTTACATAAATAAAAATAAGTATGTATACGGAGTATGAGAAATTCCGTCTAGTGCAGCCAAACAAATTTACTTAATGAAGGACCAAATGAACATACTGCTGGGCAATTTCTTGTCTGTCCAGTCTGTCAAGTCTCTCTTGGTGAATATGGCACACAGCAATGCCATTGAGTCTTTTTTGTGTCATGGTTGATCGCAACCAAGTTTTCAACCTGCGTAACCCACTAAAACTGCGCTCTGCCTCAGCAGATGATATGGGCACCACCATCAACAATCTTACTAATGTCTCTATATCCTCCGTTGCTCCATACAAAAAACAAAAAAAAACATGATTTCCTGCTATAAGAGGATGTCAAAAGTTTATGTAGGCCTTTATTTGTTGTTTGCATAAACCTTGCACCACACACATTTACTTATTATAATTATTTTTATAGTGGCTTGCATGACAGTGAACTCAATTTATACAGTACAATGGGTTAAATGATCAGATAAAACATTATTTCCATTATGTTTGGCTAATTGACTACCATTCATATAACCACAGTTTTACCACAAATACCATGGTTAAACTCAGTTAGAGTAGCAAAACCATGGTTAATTTGTGGTTACCATGGTTTAACTATGGTTTAACTACATGGTTTAACTACATTTTTTTGGTTTTATTTGTAGTAAAACCATGGTTCATTTTCGTAAGGGCATTATTGTCAAACTAGCTATTCTCCTTCAAAAAAATCTAACCTGCCACATATGGGAAAGTCAACAGGCACAGGATACTTACATTGTTTGTTTTTTTTAAAAAAACGAGGTGATTGTTTTTTGTCTCTTCATTCCGAAATCACCGACTCAGTCGGTGTCAGCTCAGTCGGCAGCTACCAGCTCCTCATAGGACCCCGCGTTGCCAAGTCCGCGGTTTTCCATATGGGTTTTCCCGCAGAATTGGGCTACTTCATCACTATTTCCGCGGGCTGTTTTTCATGTCGCGGGTTGAAGCAACACCAAATGTGATTTTTACCGGGGAAGCAGTCCCCCTGAAACGCGATTGGGCTTGTTTTGAGTAGCAATTGGGTGGGTTTTGTTGTAACCTGGCAACCCTCCCGGCGTCACTCAGCAGTCGTAGCAAGCCAAGCACGCACGCGCGCGCGCACACACACACACACACACACACACACAGAGCGTAAACGTCAGGTATCGTGTGTTTATTGACAGCAGAACAGCGTGTAGTGAGAACGTGACTACAAAGTAATAGTGACCGGTGTAGATTATTATTGTGTGTCATCTTGCTCTGCCCCGTTCGTAGGGGGGACGGATCGGGTCACTATGAATCTGGGGGGGACATGTCCCCCCGTCCCCAGTGCCATCTGCGCGCCTGATCTGTTGACTGAATAAAAATCATATTAGAACTATAATAGATGTGCTGTGAACATTAACTACGATGGTGGTCAGCAATAATAAAACAGGCAGTGTGTCAAAGGTGTTGGCTATTAGGTAGTTGTGAGTGCAGGTGCGAAGTAAATTGTTATTTCTGAGATAAACTAGTATAATGATTATATTTCTGAGCTAAACACGCGTTTTTATGGACACACAGAAGAAAGCCTTGTCTATAGGCTCTGCCTCGATTTGTGTCTCAAGTCATTCGTTAGTCTGGCTGTTTGAGAGATAGAGATTAAGATTAAATGTACATTTAAAAGTGATTATATAGTTGCAATAAACGCGTTAAATCCATCGCAGCGAAGGACTATTATTCTGCTGCTCTGAACAGCGGAAGAACTGATGACGGCACAGTTTAATGTTTGGTTGACCAATCAGCGGAAAGGGGCGTTTCATTCCCGCCCACATGTTGAGATCAAATATTCAAGTTGTTTATTCATTTTCTACCCCTGAACGAAAAACGAAAAATCAAGCCGAATTCTTGTTTTTCGTTTTGTTTGAAAAAAATGAAAAACGAAAAAGGTGCCGTTTTTCATTTTCCGATTTCATTATTAAATCAAAAAACGAATGACCAAAAGATACACGGACCTTTTACACGTAGAAAAGGCGAAAAAACATTTTTCACTGTCTTCTTTTCTCTCAGAACGATGATCTGAGTTACTATCACAATTATCGATGCAGCATTAATGACAATCAGGGTATAATCAGGGTATCTTCCGTTCATTCATGTTTTGATTTGATATTGAAATCAGAAAAATTAGAAAACCGCACATTTTTTCGTTTTTCATTTTTAAAATGAAAACGAAAAAACAAAAAACTGGCTTGATTTTTCTTTTTCGTTCTGGGGTTGGAAACAAATAAGCAGTTTTAAAATTCGATCTCTACATGTGGGCGGGAATGAAACGCCTATTTCCGCTGATTGGTCAACCAGACGTCAAACCATGTCATCATCAGTTGTTCGTCGGTTCCGCTCAACAGAATAAAAGTCCCTCGCTCTACAGCTGTACGGATTCTTAACGCGTTTATTCTACATTTTATGTCTTTCTCATCAAATAGCCAGACTAGTGAATGGCTTGACACAAATCGTTCGAGTCGGGGCTTAATTCTGTGTAGACATTAATTCATCATGAGAAATATTAGTTTATCTCATAAATATTAATTTACTTTGCAGCCTCACACAACTAGCCTATCCCCAGCCTACAACTTTGAAACATTGAGTGTAAAAATGTCTTTTGTTTTAGACAACATGGGATGGATATGAAATGATAGATAGGCTATGAATATTATGCCAATTCTATTTTGTTTCTATTTTTTTTTTTCATAGAGAAGTGTAGGACATGTCAAATGTCAAATATTCAGTTATCCTTGTGTATCATATATATATATATATATATATATATATATATATATATATATATAATAGGCAACATGCTATTTTTTTTTCCTTTTCTTAAAGTTATAACTTTTGTTTAAGGCAATATTCTGAGTTTATTTCATTATTCATTAATACTGAGTATTAATGAATGTCACACAAACCGGTGTTTTAATTTCTCTGCCGACTAAACTTTAATTCCTACACATATACTGCCCTCTCTGAGCAATCTAACAACTCATAAATCTAAAAGCAACTGCAGGTGGTGCTTCTTTGACACCTCTGCAAGCCTGGTTGATACTGATTTAATTGGTAACAACCTATAGCGTCATATTATTCTAATTTAATTGACTAAATTTAAGAACTTAACATAAAAGAAAGCATACATATTTAATAAGATTAGGGAAAAATCCCCTGAAAATCAATTAAATCAATTACAGTTAATTTCTGACACAGACAGATGACAATAAATAGGCTATAAAAATACTCTTTATCTCATTATTGTTAGTGTTATTTCAGGGTTTTGATATATAGCCTAATATTGATAAAGTATAATTGATATCTTCTTAAGAGAGCACTATAATGGTTATTTTTTAACACTGTTTTAACATTTTTCCCTTTATTTATTTTACTTTTTTTAAATGTGTGATGGCCTATTTCAAATTGGCATAAACGAGTTCACCTCCGTCATCAAATCATCCAATTCGCATTTTAAGTCCATCTCTCTATAGCACCGCTTTGATGAACTAATAGCATGTAATATATTTTCATATCTGTCATATTTCAAATTCATCCCATGTCCAAAACTCAGGGTGTTGTCTAAAACAAAAGTTATGACTGCTGCATATTTACATCGACTACTGATTTGCACTTTTTAATTCAATGTATGCCTATACATTCGCTTAGCCTGACTACGTCAGACTTCCTACTTCCGCTCAATTTCATTTCGCTTCTGTACTCAGTCTGATACAGCGTCAGAGCTTTGTGTTTGCCACCGGTCTGGAAACAGCCGGGCCAATCAACGAACAGAGGGCGGGCTGAGAGCCGTGACGTAGATGCTAAGCGCCGAGTTTTACATTGTAGGTTAGAGAAATCGAAAACCGAAACGACCGCGGAAATGGGAAACGAGACACGGGATGCAAACTTCGGGATGCATTAACTTCGCATAATCTGCAAAAGTCGTTTACAGCCATGTTCACTCCGGTATTTCGCTCACATCATCATGTGTTTACAACAGGTTTACAGTGGAAGTTCAATCATAGATTTGAGTTCGATGCATGATGTCTGTGCTTCGATGCGGCTGTACAGGCGGATAACATACGTCATAACTAAACGTATCTGATTGGCTTACGGGTAACCAATGATTTTAAACTTCAGACAAGCGTCCCCTAGCGAGAGAGAAAACACTTCTCTATTATGCCATTCCAGACTCTGTCTACGAAGCAAAGTGAAGTAGCAGAGTCTGGTATTACCAGGCTAACATTCGCTGCCCAGTGCGTCGAGCAGCTTCGCTAGATTTTTATAGTTGGTCACTTCAATAAAACAGGCAGTGTGCTAAAGTTGTAGAATGGGGTAATTGTGTGCAGCAGCAAAGTAAATTAATATTTCAATAGAACTAGATTAAATGTAGAATAAACGCGTTAAGAATCTGTACAGCTGTAGAGCGAGGGACTTTTATTCTGTTGAGCGGAACCGATGAACAACTGATGACGACATGGTTTGACATCTGGTTGACCAATCAGCGGAAAGAGGCGTTTCATTTCCGCCCACATGTAGAGATCGAATTTTCAAACTGCTTATTTGTTTTCAACCCCAGAACGAAAAAAGGAAAATCAAGCCAGTTTTGTCAAAATGTGCGGTTTTCTCATTTTTCTGATTTCAATATCAAATCAAAACATGAATGAACGGAAGATACCCTGATTATTCGGATGGCAAATCTATTCATAATTGCACTGATTAAACCCACTGCTTATCACTCAATAAAAGAATCACATTGCTAAGTGTTTTTGAACATTTTGATTTCGTTTGGTTTAATAATTAACATTACCTTTGCAAGTCTGACTCTCACTGCGCTCGTGAATTAGCAGAACTTGACTGGGACATTCAAATGCTTAACAAGAAAAACGCTTCATGTGACAAACGAACAATTCTGTATATTTATTAAAGCATACTGCGTGGAGATACGCAAATGAGCCCAAAATATGAACGCCACACGTTTATAAAAAGGCTTTCCTCTCGTGTCCTCTCAAGAAAAGGCTTAATGCACTTAGACTGATATTAAAGAGACCAAATTCTATTTACAAATAAAGCACATGCTGAAAAACGGATGAGACCAAATATAAACTTTCAGTATCTCTTAAAATGCAAGCATTTTATACATTTTCTTCATAATGGTTTTTATAAAGGTATGAAACTGCTTAGTGTGGTTGTCATTTGTTAAAATAAATATAAAAATACATTGTGTTCGTGTCCGCTGAATTTGACCCACAATCTCTAATTCTCCTCATCTGTGATCGTGGAAAAGGGGGATTACAATGACAACAGTTGTAGGCCTACTCAGTATGCTCGTTTAAGCACCATTTAAACGTTTCCAACATATAAATGAATCGACTTTTCTCAGTGTGTTGATCACATAGATTTATTTGGATATTCATACGATGGCTGAAGCTGTGGTGAGCGTCCAGCGTGCGACACGGTAAACAGATCAACATTGTAAACGAAATTCTACAAAACTTCAGTGAAAAAAAAATAAAAATAAATAAAATGATCATGCGACGCGATAAAATAGCTTCTATTCCCTGCAAACGATACCATTAAAAATGTTAACGTTCCACTTAATGGCAGAAACAAAACAAAAGGTAAGCAAGAATCTGTATTAATTTCAGTACGAGTAATAGAGGGCGATCCTGTCAAAATGGCGGCGCCGCCCCGGCATGCAACGAGGCGTGACGTCGGTTCGTATTCTCTATATCAAATCAAAACCAAGCGGCAACCTCCCCCTTTCTCTCGTGAAGCCAATACGGAAGTAACTTAAACTGCGATTCATCGACTGGCCGCTAGGGACAGGCTCCAAAAGAGAGCAGAATCTCATAGAGTCCCATGTTAAATTGGCCAAGTTTATAGCAGAAAAAAACATGTTTACAAGTTGGTTCAAATTGTGGTTTTGGTCTATACTGCTATTTTTGCCCTTCATGACAACTCTGAGGGGGGTGAATTTTTTTATAACTTATCCGTTTAAATTATATTAAGCCTTAAAGTTCTGCATAATTAAGGGCGTGGTCACTTGAGTGACAGGTGGATTGGCACTGCTCTCTGTGAGCCTCATGTTACCTCAGCTGCCACTGAATTTGGCATCTCAGCCGTTTTTGTGCTTTTTTCTCGATTATTTTATACAATTATAAAATATGGCTTGCTGCATAATATTCGAGACTGATGTGTGTCTGTGTAGATGCGCATGCATGGGGAAGAGACAGAACACACGTTGTCGGATCGTGGCATTGGCTGAAAGTTTTGATTGTGAGATTTACTACAATGACAATGGCAGGAGGATATCAAAATCCGACAGCACTGCTTGGATATTATAACTAAAACTGCTGCACTATTTTGAAAAAAATATACTTTGGACACGGTCTCATTTGTTTGTTAGATACGATCGTATACAGTTTTACAACATAAAGGCTGCTCAGATTGCATCCTTTCTTGAAGAACGATAACAGAGAGCAGATCATTCAGAAGAAATGTGAAATGTTTTTTTGTTTTGCAATGGACACTCATATTTTACCCAAGTGCCATGGATTGGATTCATCTCGCGATCTCTATTTCATTATAAAGGTATGAAGTCCCATTTGATTTTCCATGTTGTTATTTGCACAACCAACACTACTGGTGTTGGAGGATCTATATCTTAAAAAACACTGTAGATTGACAGTAAACCTTTAGAACATTCTGATGATAAAACTTATCTTCATTAATATTTTAGATCGTATCTTAGATAGATATTTAGCTCCTTTGCTTGCTAACATGGTCACGTCGAGCTAGGCGGGCGTGGTTTCAGCAACCAGTCATATCAGCTCAAACCACCTCCCCGCCTCTTTGCCCATTTTCAGTTATCCGGGAGTGACGTGCGGTGATGCGCAGCTAAGATGGCCGCGGCCTCATTTAGGCGTCAAAACTGCTGTTCAGAACTCTATGGGTGACGTCACGGACGCTACGTCCATATTTTTTTACTGTCTATGATCAAAACATGAATGAACGGAAGATACCCTGATGTGTGACCTCGCTCATTAACAACTGATTCTTCCATTCTTCTTACCTTCGATGCTGATGTTGTGACTCTTGCATGTGTTCCTTCATTGTATTTTCCTCATTTTGTTTTTCTCCTCTAATAACAAATTTGACCATTTTTGACCAGGCTTAAATTTACAAAATGAATGGCTACTGTTTGAATTCTTCCTAAGCGCACACTTGTGTTTGTTTCGTTAACTGAGTGATTGCGTCATTAGCCTACATTGCCTGATGTCTGAAAATAATAAATGCTCACCAAAATTATTTTATGACAAATAAAGCATTATAGCTCATTTATATTTATTTAATTCACTTTAATTTAAATTTTAAAACAAAAAGAAATTGTATGCTATATATATATATATATATATATATATATATATATAATATTATTATTATTATTATATATATATATATATATATATTTTTTTTTTTTAATTGTGGTCGGTATATCGCGAGCCGCATTTATATTCGTGACGGCCACAGGTTGAGAACCACTGCTCCACACCCATTCAAGTGTCGCGTCGCGCGATTCGCGCCCAATGACACTCACTGGATGTCATAGCAACTGAATCATCGAGGAAAACGTACTCGGTTACTAACGTAACCTCGGTTCCCTGAGATACGGAACGAGTACTGCGTATGGGGAAAGGTCTCCTTTTTCCCCGTTACTGAAGCCTTTTTCAATAACGCAGTGTAACTGCATCGTCATTGGTTCACTCATAGACAAGTTGTTGAACCAATGACGGCGCGGCATAGCTGCGCGACCTATGGCGACAGAGCGCGCGAATATTCCCGCCGAAATGGGCGGGGTTTAGGGCTATATAAGCGGGCGTTTCGCCATAGGATTTCAGGTCATTCGACTGAAGCGACGACACTGAAGCCGCAGCCTCGTGGCACGGCATGTAACGCAGTACTCGTTCCGTATCTCAGGGAACCGAGGTTACGTTAGTAACCGAGTACGTTCCCTTTCGATACTTCACTCGTACTGCGTATGGGGAACGAATTCAACCGCGCCGTGCCACGGCAGGGAACGACTGGACTTGTCTTGGGCACCGTGAGGGAACCAGAGGACAAGTGAGAAGGCCGGAGCCGTCGAACCCTCGTTACACTACAAAAAGGGAGTTAACTCCCAGAGTGGCATGAAGCGGAGCTCGATAGAGGCCGCTGGATCATACCGAGAGGACCCGAGCTTGTAAGGTCGGGACGTCCAAATGATAAAATCTGACAAAAGTGGACGGCGAGGACCAGCCGGCCGCCTCACAGATGTCTTTAATCGAAACTCCACTAGACCAGGCCCAAGAGGAAGCCATTCCTCTAGTAGAGTGAGCTCTAACTCCTATGGGGCAGTCGAGGCCCATAGAGGAGTAACAAAGAGCAATAGCGTCGACTATCCAACGCGAAAGACGTTGCTTTGAGACCGAAGACCCTTTGGTGCGGCCACCAAAGCAGATAAAGAGCTGATCAGATTGCCGAAAAGGCTGTGATCGATCAACGTAGGTCCTTAATGCCCTGACAGGGCAGAGTAGTTCCAACTCTTGCTCGTCCGATGAGGGAGGAAGCGCTGAGAGGGAAATAACCTGTGCTCTGAATGGAGTCGAGAGCACCTTAGGGACATAGCCATGCCTAGGTTTCAAAACGACTTTGGAGTCGTTGGGCCCGAACTCAAGGCATGCAGGGCTCACGGAGAGGGCCTGCAAGTCACCAACTCGCTTAACCGATGCTAGTGCAAGTAGCAGAGCGGTTTTGAGTGTCAGGGGCCTGAGGTCAGCTGAACGCAGTGGCTCAAAGGGAGGCCCTTTAAGAGCTCTGAGGACCAAAGAGAGGTCCCAGGTGGGAACAGTGAGAGGACGAGGAGGATTTAATCGCCTAGAACCTCTCAAGAAACGCACCACAAGGTTGTTTCGTCCCACTGACTGGCCAGCGATAGGAGCGTGAAACGCTGCAATGGCTGCTACGTAAACTTTGAGCGTTGAAGGGGTGCGACCCAGATTCAAACGCTCCTGGAGAAAAGACAGTATCGGAGATACGTCACACTCCACTGGGTCTATGTTGCGTGTAGAACACCAGTCAACAAAGACCGACCATTTCTGGGCGTAGAGGCGTCTCGTGGACGGAGCTCTTGCCTGAGAAATGGTATTCAGCACGTCCCCGGGGAGGTTAGCAGGCTCCCGTCGAGGGACCAGAGGTGCAGAGCCCAGAGTTCTGGCTGGGGATGCCAAATCGTCCTGTTCACCTGAGAGAGGAGGTCCCGTCTCAGGGGGATCGGCCACGGAGCTTTTGTGGAAAGCCTGAACAGCTCTGAGGACCAAACTTGGCTCCTCCAGAGCGGGGCCACCAGGAGGACTCTGTGCTTGTCTTCCCTGATTCGTCTGATGACCTGTGGGATCAGAGCGATCGGGGGAAAAGCGTAAAGGAGGGTGCTGGGCCAGACATGGGCCAGCGCATCTTCCTCCTTCGAGAAATAAATTAGGCAGTGAGAGTTGCCTTCTGAAGCGAAGAGGTCTACCTCTGCCTTTCCGAAGAACTCCCAGATCATGAGAACCGTCTGGGGGTGGAGCATCCACTCGTCTGAGGGGACATTGCTCCGAGATAGCATGTCTGCTCCCAAGTTTGTTCTCCCGGGTATGTGAGTCGCCCTGAGCGACTGAAACCTCGGTGATGCCCATTCCAGAAGACGCTTCGCCAGAGCGCATAAGCGGCTGGACGAAAGACCGCCCTGGTGATTTATGTATGACACCACTGTCATGCTGTCCGACTGGACTAAGACGTGGCGCCCTGTCAGGTGTGCCTGGAACGCATGAAGGGCTCGAATCACTGCCAACATCTCGAGGCAGTTGATGTGCAGATGGCATTCCTCGTGAGACCACGAGCCGAAGGCCGGTCTGCCCTCGCAAAGAGCGCCCCAACCTGTGTTGGACGCATCCGTTGAGAGCACCGTCCTTCTGGACACCGCCTGTAGGGGTACCCCTTGGCTGAACCATACAGGGTTCATCCAGGGTTTCAGAGCCGCCAAACAGGCCTGATTGACCCTGAGACGCAGGCGTGAGGAGGGACCCGGAACTTCAACCAGTACTGCAGAGGCCGCATCCGAAGAAGGCCGAGCTGCAGAACCGGGGAGGCGGAAGCCATCAGCCCTAGCATCCTCTGGAAAAACTTCAGAGGGAAATAGGCTCTGTTCCTGACCGATGCCGCGAGCTGCTGAATGGCCAGAGCGCGCTCTGGAGATACTACAGCCATCATACGGACTGAGTCGAAAACTGCACCCAGGAACGTTATACGCTGGCTGGGGAGCAGTGAGCTCTTGGCAAAGTTGACCCTGAGACCCAGGCACTCCAAGTGGCTGAGTAACACGGATCTGTGATGCTCCAGCTCGGCTCGTGACTGGGCTAGGATGAGCCAGTCGTCGAGGTAATTGAGAACCCGGATTCCCATCTGTCTCAGTGGGGAAAGCGCCGCGTTCATGCACTTGGTAAAAGTGCGAGGAGCTAGGGACAGTCCGAACGGAAGGACCATATATTGGTAAGCCACACCCTCGAACGCGAATCTCAAGAATCGCCTGTGATGGGGGGCTATCTGGATGTGAAAGTATGCATCTTTCAGGTCCAGCGAGCAGAACCAGTCCCCGGGGCAAACCTGCGCGAGGATCTGCTTCAGCGTTAGCATCTTGAACTTCCGTCTCATGAGGGAGAGGTTCAAGAGCCTGAGATCTAAGATGGGTCTGAGACCGCCATCTTTTTTGGGAACTAGAAAATAACGGCTGTAGAACCCCGAATTGCTCTCTGAGGGGGAGACTATTTCTATAGCTCCTTTCCTCAGAAGAGACATGACTTCGGCTCGGAGGACATGAACGTCGTCCGTGTTGACTGAAGTCTGAAGCACCCCGCTGAAGCGCGGGGCCTTCGGGCGAACTGAAGCGAGTAGCCTCGACTTATGGTTCCCAGAACCCAGCTTGACACTCCGGGGATGGCCCACCAGGCCTCGGCCCGCGTGACAAGGGGCTGAATGGTATCGGGTGACGGGCCGCCAATCGGGGGCCCGTGCAGCGGGGAGAGTGGAAGAGGAACTTCGCTCTTTCTTAGAGAAGGTACAATATTCATAGTGTTCGCCATAAGAATAACGTTTTGCATGGACGCAGCACTGGGCCCAGTTAGTACAACACTGAACATATCTCCCACGCCCGGAGCTGAACGAGGCGGAGGGGGGGTGGAACGAAAGAGCTTTTGGGGTGGTCCGGCCGTGGCGAGACTTTGCCCCATCCTCTTCCTTCCTGAAATATCAGGAGGGCTTAGGAGGCGTCGGGTCCAACGTAATCTTAGGCCGGGGTCCCTGACATTGCCTCGGGAAGGAGGAGCGCTTACGATGGCGCTGTTCCTTGGGTGGTGCTGCCTGAGAGGTAGAGGGGGCAGTTTTGTTCTGCTGAGCCGGCACAGACTTGGGGCGGCTGGAAGCAGACGTGGAGCTAGGGCGTTTAGGCAGGAAGTGTCGCATAGCCTGAGATGACTTTTGTGCTGCAGTAAAACGCTCCGTAAAGCTCTCTACTGCTGGCCCGAAGAGACCAGAAGGAGAGACCGGGGCATCCAAAAAGGCCGTCTTGTCCATCTCCTTAATCTCGGTCAGGTTGAGCCACAAATGGCGCTCAAGCACGACCAGGCTGGCCATGGATCGTCCAATGGCCTGAGCTGTGGCCTTTGTGGCACGCAGGGCTAAGTCAGTGGCGCTGCGGAGGTCACGGAAGGCAGGTGCATCGACGCCGGACTCATCCAGAGAACGGAGGAGCTTCGCTTGAAACACCTGGAGAATAGCCATGGCGTGCAGCGCTGAGGCAGCCTGGCCCGCGGACGTATATGCTCTGCCAGCCAGGGCAGAAGTGGTCCTGCAGGGCTTGGATGGAAGGGCCCTCTTAGTTTTCCAACCCACAGCCGTGGGGGGACAGAGGTGAGCCGCCACCGCTTCGTCCAGGGGCGGTAAATGCTCGTAACCCTTCTCTTCAGAGCCATCCACAGAGGTGAGAGCTGAATAATGCGTAGTACATAGGCGGGCAGAATACGGGGCGCGCCATGACTTCGTCAGCTCATTGTGAACCTCTGGGAAAAACGGTGCGGCGCGTTGACAAGGGGCCTGGCGGGAACCCGGCAGGAACCACTCATCGAGCCTGCTCCGTGATGGCTCCTCTGGCGGAGCCCATTCGAGGTCCAAAACCTCTACTGCTTTCGAAAGGATGCAGAAGAGCTCGGCATCCATACCCGGCTTGCAGTCAATGGGCTCCAGCGAAGGAAGGCGGGCGGGGTCAGAATCACCGGCCCAACCTTCGGATTCAGAGGCCGCGAGAGACATGACGTCATCAAGCGGCTCGTCCTCAGAACCGCCAAAAGAGATGAGGTCGCTCGCATCTGCCAAGGGATGCAGCTCAGGGCGGGAGAACAGGACGGGGGACTGCTCTCTCGGGGAGAGGGTGAGGCACGCGGGGAAGCCGGCGTGACGTCATCCAACTCCGTGCACTGGGCCGCTCTACCCCGCCGTCTCTTCCTAGCCGGCTCGCGGGAGGAAGAAGACGGGAGGGCGCAAGCGGCGAGCGCAGAGAGGCGAGACTCATGTTCTCACAGTGAGAACACGAGGTCCCGGTGAGCGCGGCCTCTGCATGGGGTCTGCCCAGGCAGCCGACGCACTCACCGTGACCGTCGTCGTCATGCAGAGGGGCTCTGCATGTGCCACACGAGTGGCGCGGCATTTGTAACAACGCCGCCGCCGTGAAAACGGCGTTTGAGGGGCTCTTTTAGAGCGGCGAGGGCCGCTAGAGCAGTGAAAACCGCTGTTGGAAAGCTCTTTTAGAGCGGCAATAAACCGCGGGAAAATCGCTCTTTTAGGCGCGCCGGATGGCGGCAGGAGACGGGCTGGCAGGCGGCCGGAAGCGGGAAGCGGGCGGCTCGAGACGGCGCTCGAGGCGGCAGTCGACGAGGGCGCTGGCGCTTCTTCCTCGGCGAGCTCAGCAGTCCGCTGCGGGAGCCTCTTCGACGGCGGCGAGAGCTTCTTTCCAGGCGAGCTTCTTCCAGGCGGCGAAGGCTTCAGCCGGAGATCAGCGAGGAGCGATGTGAAGTCGTCGCTGAAGGAGAGAGAACCATTTCGGCGGGAATATTTGCGCGCTCTGTCGCCATAGCAGCTATGCCGCGCCGTCATTGGTTCAACAACTTGTCTATGAGTGAACCAATGACGATGCAGTTACACTGCGTTATTGAAAAAGGCTTCAGTAACGGGGAAAAAGGAGACCTTTCCCCATACACAGTACGAGTGAAGTATCGAAAGGGAACTTTAAATATCTCGCCTTCGCTTTAATTTCAGACCATCTCCAAAAAGACATAAAACACTAAACAAATGATGCTGACATGCGTTTATCAAAGTAGGAAATCCAGACTTTTAATCCCTTAACACAATTACCGCTGTTGAAATACGAAATTGAGGCGGGTCCGAATTGAATTCCCTCCGGCTCCGGACTTTGAGAAGTGCTGGATAGATGTATAGTTATTCTAAGGTATCAAGTGATTAATTTAAATGTTAGTTCATATCAGTTAAAGGCACTTAATATAAAGTGGAAATTGTTGTTTTTTTAGAGTAAAACTTTCTTTTTGCAAAAATAAATACAGAAAACTGATACTGAGCAAATAATCAGAGCAGACATTGTTTGCAAATGTATAAAATGTTGTTTAAAAAGTCTTATGCTTTTATGCTAAAAAGATTAGATTTTGTATTGATAAAAAAAAATCTGTCTCTTTAGAGAAACTGTCAAAGTCTTGGTGCGAATCTTGCATCGGTGCATAATAAACTGGAACATAATTTCCTGCTGGGCATGTTGCCTTCTTCTGACACACGTTCTTGGGTTGGTGGTCATGATGGTGTACAAGTAAGTTAACTTGTGTCCTATAGAGACCTGTTTGTCTTAACTGACATTTCTGCTATAAACACTTTCTAATGTAGATGGTTTGACTTCAAAGATGAACTTTATTGGCTTTTTCTAAGTCTGACTACAGTAGTGCACTCTTTGTATTCACTCTCTCCACTCTTTAGGACGGACAGTGGTTGTGGACTGATGGAACTGCATTTTCATATACCAACTGGTGCCCTGGAGAACCTAACAATTCACTACAGCCCGAGACCTGTTTGGACATCAACAACTCCCGTAAGAATGCAGTCTGTTTTTTGAATACTTTAAATTATAATTTACAATACTATAACTTCATATCATACAGTAACATGAAATAACTCGTGTGGATTTCACAAAGTGCCTTAAGTTGAACATTCTATTTTATTTTGATTCTAACACTCTATAATGATCAGAATAATGTATTTCATTATTCCACTCTACAGATTACCATTGCTGGAATGATGCGCCCTGTTCAATCTTAAAGAGCTATTTCTGTGCTAAGAGGGTTGGTTGTGCAGTTCCACAGTGATTTGATTGAACTACATTTACTTTTTCTGATCTTATCTTTGCAAATGTTATTCTGAAATCAAGTCTCTTCTAAACTTCTCAATATCTTCTCTGAAACACTCCAAGTTAATACAAGCATTGATAAAGCAAATCATGTGCATCACAATCTAATTCATGAATGTAAAAATATAAATGTATTGTGTAGCTCAGTTTGAGGATTTGTTTATTAAAATGGTCATTTGCAAGTTTGTTTCCTACAATGGATTGTAAGCAAATATGACCCTCATCCAGGGCTCTTTTTGTTTTCTGTCTCATAAAATATCCCATTACTATTTCGGTGTGAGAACCCAGATAGCAGACCAACACCGAATCAACACCGAATCAATGTTAAGGCATCAACCACATTATCATTGAATCATTGTTGAAATGTAACGCTGATTTTTCATCAGGTTTGCACCCTAAAATAATGTTATTTCAGTGATGAAAAATAGATCAAGATGGTTGTAAAATCAATATTTTTTCAACCTTAATTAAATCACCTATTTAATATTGAATTAACGAAACAATGTCAAATCAATCTTGCTTTATGTACAGCAAGATTTTATGCCAGTTAAATTTCTATTTCTACTCATTTCAATCAGACACAATGTAAGGGTTGCAGTTAATTTGGTTTTGAAAGAAAAATTCACAACTTCAGTTTACATACAAATTTATTTATTCATAATCACAGGAATTAACATCACATTCAGGAAAAAACAAGTGGCTGTAAAAATGGCATTTCATGGTGACAAACAAAGAGACCTGGTTTCACAGACAGGGCTTAGGCTAAGCCAGGATCAGACCTTAGTTCAATTATTTAAGTAACTTTTATAAAAATGAAAACATTAAAAAAACATTATTGGTGTTCGTCTTGAGACAAAACAGTAGCACAGGCAAATTTTAAGATGTCAGTGCAAGTTGCTTTCAGATAAAACAGCTCAAACATATCTTTGGAAAATTCAGGAGAAGAGCCTGGAAAACCGGGACAACATTCAGTGCAACTTGAAATATGATTTAAAAAAACAAAAGGTTTAAGTTAAAACACGCTGAATTCAAATGTATGACTATTTAATTTAATATAAACCTTTATAGGTTGGTGTATATTCGTACACAGAAGCAGGGCACAAGCCGATGTGAGTGAAGTGAAGTGATTCAAAACTTTAACTTCATTGATCACAATGCCAATGTCAGCACGTGGTTTCGCGAAGTTCTCCCCCTCCTTCCGAATAATGAACACCACAATGGAGAGCTGCTCAGGGTCACCCTCACGATCATCTGTCTGGTTATCCTAAAGTTGTGTACATAAAACAAACTGACAATGTAAAATGCATCTGAACTTTAGCTTCTTAAATTTAGCTTTAAGGTAACAATAAACATTAATGCCTCCCTTGTTTTACGGTACATTGTGGGACTTTTTCAGGGAGTGAACGTTTCAGTGCACTGGAAGGATTTTGTGATTGAGACAGCACTTAAAATGGCTGACTGATTGAGCAAACTTGGCCTACATACACTGGTGGACTCGTTCAGTCATTGAATGGTATATTGGTCAGGTTAAATGTAGTTCAGGTGACAAAGTAGCCTATACTGTTGGCCTACAACCATAGGCCGTAGCCACAAACAAGTGTGCTGTTGTTGTGCACGGTACATTGTGCATCCCGTCCTGATCAACCGTTCATCATTCAACAACCAACCTAGATGATTCTGTCACTGTCTTCAATTGTGATGGATTGAGAGTCAATATTTTCATAATGTAGGCCTATTTTTTATTTAATTTTGTCAGCACTTCAGATGGTTTTAAAAGAAGCAAAGTAAAAAAAATAAAAATACATACAGTTGTGGTCAGAGTTATTGACATCCTTGGTAAATATGATCAAAGATGACTATGAAAATGAATCTGCATTGTACTTTTGTAAATTGGGGGTGGGGGGGTGGGGGGGGGAAATCACATTATAGAATAAATGTTTTTCTCCAAAACACGTTGGCCACAATTATTGGCACCCCTAGAATTTTTTATGAGTAAAATATCTCTGAACTATATTCCCATTCATATTTACATTAATATGTACGCCCCCAATATTTGCATATGCCAGCCCATGTTCAAAGCATTAGACAAGGGCAGCCAGTATTAACATCTGGATCTGTGCACAGCTGAATCATCAGACTAGGTAAGCAAGCAAGGACAATAGCAAAAAATGGCAGATGGAGCAATAATAACTGACATGATCCATGATAACATGATATTTTTAGTGATATTTGTAAATTGTCTTTCTAAATGTTTCGTTAGCATGTTGCTAATGTACTGTTAAATGTGGTTAAAGTTACCATCGTTTATTACTGTATTCGTGGAGACAAGATCCGTCACTATTTTCATTTTTAAACACTTGCAGTCTGTATAATTCATAAACAAAACTTTGTTCTTTATAAATCTCTCCAACAGTGTGTAATGTTAGCTTTAGCCACGGAGCACTATCAAACTCATTCAGAATCAAATGTAAACATCCAAATAAATACTATACTCACATGATCCGATCCATGCATGCAGCATGCATGATGAACATCTTGTAAAGATCCATTTGAGGTTATATTAGCTGTGTGAACTTTGTTTATTGCCTGTATAACTGCACTTATAGTCGAGAGCTCAGGAGGGCAGGGAGCGAGAGATTTAAAGGGGCCGCACAGCCTGAATCGGTGCATAGTTAATGATGCCCCAAAATAGGCAGTTAAAAAAATGAATAAAAAAAAATCTATGGGGTATTTTGAGCTGAAACTTCACAGACACATTCAGGGGACACTTTAGACATATATAGCATCTTCAGGGGCGGATCTACCGGGGTGGCACGGGGTGGCAACTGCCACCCTAAGAAAAAGCTTTGCCACCCCATCTGCCACCCCAAAATTATCAGAGAATAAAATATAAATGTTAGCAGTGTTTCAAATACTACTGCTTTTAAGCAGCGGCGGGGGGCTTCAATGTGATGACATAAAAAAAGACAGCGTATTGCAAAATAATTGCAAGAAAACACGTCTTTCAATAAGCTGCATGACGATTGCACGCGCACGCAGCGTAGTCCGCCCAGTGTAGTCCGCTTCATTAACAAATTACTCTTATGAACCGGTTCTTTGGGAGTCAAAAACACAGCGCAGCCAAGTTCACTTACGAATTGTTTTTCCATTTGTTCGTGAATCAGAAAATTACTGCTTCTCGGCTAACTCAGAAGTCCTCGAATTTTCGTAATTTTTTGTGAGCTGAATCACCGACCGCCCGCTCCACTTTCATCATGGATAAAGGTCTTTTTGCCATCCGACGAAACGGTAACATGAAATCAACAAGAATATCCCGATCACAGAAACTAGTTAGGTAAGAATCTAAATGTATTTTATCTTTTCTCGATTGCTAACACATTATAAGTGATTCATTTGGCCCAGTTTCCCAAACCATTTGCTCAGTTCTCAAAACAAAGACACATTTCTCAAAACGTTTAACAATGACAACATTAGGTAGCAAAACTGATGACAGACCAGTCAAAATCTAAAAGAGAGCTGAATGAAAAATTTACAGGGGTTTTAAACTTACACACCAGTAGGCTATAAGATGAGGGAAATTTAACTGTGTACAGTAAACTGTAGCACTGTAGCAAGTAAACTGTAGCATGCTGTACACCCTCAAACTTGTGATTGTCAACTTTCTCTGTAAGTCATTTGTACTTTATTTTTGCAGAACTGAGAAATGACTGCCTAGGGATATAGTCTTGTGTCAGAAGACCAATACACTGCTATTAGTACTGTATATACTGTAATAAGATTTGGCCAAATGTGCAGAGGATGCTGAATTTAGTTTTACTGTAATTGACAGGATACTGTATTGTGGTGCATACTACTGCAGTCTACTGCAAGATCAATTTATAATAGTAAAATAAAAAAAAGAAAGAAGAAAAATCATTGCTGTATTTTACTGTATATGTAAATTTATTTTTGTATAGTGTAGTAGACAGTGAGCTGCAAAATAATTCCTGAATCCCAGTAAGAGGTATTTTTGTTACAGTGTTATATGAATTGATCTCACTAGTGTTCACTGGGCAGTGCAGTAGTCTGTGTATTTGTTAAGTTTTGTGTGTCATCTGGTGCCAAAGTTTGATTTTGTCAGACAAGAATAAGTTTTTGACTAGAACATTTTATTTTGACCTGGAAGTTTGAGGTTTGTACAAGTTGGTGCATAGTTTTGAGATTGTGTTTATAGTTCTGAGAAAATTTTGAATTGTTTCATTTCAACTAGACTGAAAAGTTTGAAAGACAAATTTATGCTGGCTTGTCATATAGCCAACTTAAAGTCTTGTTAAATGAACATAAAGAGTTTGTCCAGTTAGGCCAGAATATAGATGTTCTGGGTGATTGCTAAAGTGTTGCTAGGTGGTTGCTAGGAGATTCAGGGTGGTTGCTAGGCTCTTGCTATGCAATTGCTGGGGTGTTGCTAGAGTATGTAGTTGATAGTCTACTCTGGGTGAACACACACAGACATTCCCACCTCTGTTAATAACAGAAACTCAAAAATTGTTTGCAAAAAACAAAGTTTTTGTTGTTCTTTAACTTGCACTAAAACATGTGATTTATGCCACTGAAGTAGCATGTGTAATATTAATAAAACTGCTCATCTCTTTTAGTGATACAAGTTCAGACTCATTTTGAATCTGTTGATGTTTTTCATATAGTGCCTTTACTTGGTGCCATGATGGATATTGAAATCTTGTTATTTATTTTTAAATTTAAACGGTATATAGGACTACTTTGTGGTAATGCAATGTTTGTGAACACAATTGTGTATGTCAGGCCATAAATCTCCAAAAATCCATGGGTGCTTGCTTTGATGTTGCCACCCCTCATAGACCTCATGCCACCGCTTTGCCACCCTATGAATAATTTTTTAGATCCGCCCCTGAGCATCTTTTAAAAAGACGTTCTACGGCACCTTTAATATATCTCTGACTGTGTTCATCAGAAAGAAGAAAGTCATATACACCTATAGGGTGGCTTGAGGGTGAGTAAAGCTTGGGGTAATTTTCATTTGAAAGTGAACTAATCCTTTAAACACAAGACAGGGGAATATTTGTAATAATATCTTACAATTTTCTTATTTCTTAAACTTCACTTTTGACTGTTGTTGTGTAAGACTGCTCTTTAGTAACTTCTTTCTGTTATGTCATGTGCACATCGTGGACACACATTTACTGATAAAAATGATTCTGTGGTGAAGTAAATACTACTGAAAAAAAAACATTTCTACATTATTTCTACAATTCTACAATGTCTACATTAAAAAAGTTAGTTCAGGCAAGAATTAAAAAAATTAAATTTTATATTAGAACTAAATTCAAGATTGTAGAAATTAAAGCTTGAAGTTGTAAGTATTTTACTTGAAATTGTTTGTTTACAATGATTATTGTAAGTAAGTATTAAAGTTATTTTCTGATAAAAAAGTTGAGTAGGTTGCTTTCATGGTTAGGTTTAGTATCTTGCGGTTTTGTGACACCTGGAGGTGATTTTCTACTCAAAATGACTCATTCATCCTCAAAAACTATCCACTGATTGTTACTGTTATTGTGTGTTGTGTACCAATTGAGGTCTCTGCACTTTACTTATCATGTAGATATGATATCAACTTTTACTGGTCAAGTTGTATTCTTTGATCATTTTATTTAACTTAGTTGAGTAGATTTGATTTAATTCCATTTGTGAAATTTGCTTTAAAATCTGCTTGCAAAAACTTGCAAAAGAAAATGTACTTATTGTTTTTTTTCAGTGTACTTGAAAGTATTGCAAAGTAAACTTCAAATGAGTAGAAATGAACTCTTAACTGGAAAAGTTAAATTTATTTATTCTCTTTGTTAATTTTACTTAACTTAGTTAATTCCATACATGTGAAATTTGCTTTTAAAAATAAATGCACTAAAAAGTGCAAAAACTTGCAAAATTAACGTAAATTTTACTCATTTTGTTTTCTCCATAGACAAAACAAAAACTAGGACCTTGAACACTGGCACACTTGCATGCAAACAGGAACTCAAGACACACACATACATTTGAACATTTGATCTCTCTTGTTACTATAATTCTTCATATGCCATATATGGTAAGGTTTGATCTTTGAGTGTGATTGGATGCCCAGGACATCCTGGACTTTAATGCCTGATCATATGGGTATAAATATGACGCATCTTCCTTCAATAAATCTGAGAATGTTATGGTATTACACAGGCTCTGTGTCGGCTTGATCATTCTTAATTCTGAAGACAACAGCTTGAAAACCAAAGTGAGTTTTTGCAACTGAGACCTACTGAAAACATTTTCTACCTGAAGTGTTTTTGTGGTTTGCATTGGAGAATCCCCAGTGTCCAGCATATGTGTGCATGCAGACATCTAACTTTTCCTGCTTATTCATTTCAGGTTCATCATGGCAATGCTGAGAAGTTTTCTGCTTCTTTTTGTCATCTTCTCCATGGGGAATGCAGCAGGTAACCAAGAAATTTATTTGCAAAAAATGAAAAATAAATAAAACAACAACAACAAAAAAAAATGTACAATATTCCATTGACTAATATTTGCATAATTAATGAGGAGTTTACAGAGTCTAAAGTACACAGCACATAATAACACAAATATAAAATAAGCTACATAAATAAAATAAAAAGATTCCTTGGTGTGAAAATTACAAGAACCCTAATGTTTATGTACTGGCATGCAGTCCGCCAAAGCTGCCCCTTTGGATGGACACATTTTGGACACGGTTGTTTCAAGTACATCCCTCAGCCGGCTGACTGGATCAGAGCAGAGGTAATGTGTTAGTTACAAGGTGATTTGGTCACACTTTATATTAGATGTCTTTAACTACATCTAGATATACAGACGGACAGATATAGATAGATGTATAGTTATTCTAAGGTATTGAGTGATTAATTTAAATGTTAAAGGCACTTAATATAAAGTGGAAATTGTTGTTTTTTTTAAAGTAAAACTTTGTTTTTGCAAAAATAAATACAGAAAACTGATACTGAGCAAATAATCAGAGCAGACATTGTTTGCAAATGTATAAAATGTTGTTTAAAAAGTCTTATGCTTTTATGCTAAAAAGATTAGATTTTGTATTGATAAAAAAAATCTGTCTCTTTAGAGAAACTGTCAAAGTCTTGGTGCGAATCTCGCATCTGTGCGTAATAAAGAGGAAAATCATTTCCTGCTGCGTCTGTTGCCTTCTACTGACATACGTCCTTGGATTGGTGGTCATACAGGTGTACAAGTAAGTTAACTTGTGTCCTATAGAGACCTGTTTGTCTTAACTGAAATTTCTGCTTTAAACACTTTCTAATGAAGTTGGTTTGACTTCAAAGATGAACATTGTTTGGCTTTTTCTTAGTCTGACTACAGTAGTGCACTCTTTGTATTCACTCTCTCCACTCTTTAGGTCGGACAGTGGTTGTGGACTGATGGAACTGCATTTTTATTTACCAACTGGTGCCCTGGAGAACCTAACAACAACCTTCAGAGCGAGGCCTGTTTGGAGCTCAACTTTCCCAGTAAGAATGCACTCTGTTTTCTGAATACTTTCAATTATAATTTACAATAACTTCATATCATACAGTAACATGAAATGACTCGTGTGGATTTCACAAAGTGCCTTAAGTTGAACATTCTATTTTATTTTGATTCTAACACTCTATAATGATCAGAATAATGTATTTCATTATTCCACCCTACAGATGGCCATTGCTGGAATGATGCTCCCTGTCCAATCTTAAAGAGCTATTTCTGTGCTAAGAAGGCATTTGGTTGAACTTTTTCTGATCTTATCTTTACAAAAATGTTATTCTGAAATCAAGTCTCTTCTAAACTTCTCAATATCTTCTCTGAAACACTCCTCAAGTTAATAAAAGCATTGATGAAGCAAATCATGTGCATCACAATCTAATTCATGAATGTAAAAATATAAATGTATTGTGTAGCTCGGTTTGAGGATTTGTTTATTAAAATGGTCATTTGCAAGTTTGTTTCCTACAATGGATTGTAAGCAAATATGAACCTCATCCAGGGCTCTTTTTATTTTCTGTCTCATAAAATATCCCATTACTATTTCGGTGTGAGAACCCAGATAGCAGACCAACACCGAATCAACACCGAATCAATGTTAAGGCATCAACCACATTATCATTGAATCATTGCTGAAATGTACTGTTGATTTTTCATCAGGTTTGCACCTAAAATAATGTTATTTCAGTGATGAAAAAAAGATCAAGATGGTTGTAAAATCAATATTTTTTCAACCTTAATTAAATCACCTATTTAATATTGAATTAACGAAACAATATCAAATCAATCTTGCTTTATGTACAGCAAGATTTTATGGCAGTTCAATTTCTATTTCTACTCATTTCAATCAGACACAATGTAAGGGCTGCAGTTAATTGGTTTTGAAAGAAAAATTCACAACTTCAGTTTACATACAAATGTATTTATTCATAATCACAGGAATTAACATCACATTCAGGAAAAACAAGTAGCTGTAAAAATGGCATTCCCATTCAGTCGGTCACGTTCGACGTACGTCGGACAGACCGACGAATAGGAATCTCGCTAGAGAGGCCAATCTACTTCGAGTGTAACTAAAACGAGCCAATGCACATTGGCATGCAATCATATGCATCAGCTGCTCGCCTCGCAGCGCGGGTATATAATGAGCAGCAGGTGCGTTGCATCTCAGCTTTTCGCTTCGGAGCCGAACGGTGTTTGTTCCTGTTCTCTGCAAGCGAGTGTCTGCTAGAAGACGAGTCAAGCTTTTTGGTTGAACTTCTCTTTTTTTCCGTTTTTGAGCAAATAGCTGTTTTGACAGCATCGGAAGGCTGTTCTCACGGCCGGTACGGTGCGCTTTTGAGCGCTGAAAAGCCGTTTTTACGGCTGGTAAGAGTGAGCGCCTTCAAAGAGAGAGAGAGAGCACACGACAGGCTGCACACAATCCCTGTCTGTGTTGCGGCGGCCGTTCCCCTGCGTGCTTCAGCACTTTTAAAAGAGTAAAGTCCCTGAAAGAGCTTACACAAGTAGATTCGCGTCTTTTTAAAGATGACATCCTACTTGTGTTTCTGGATGCGGTCGTTCCTGTCCTCACTGACGGCCACGATCACTGTTTCACATGTCTGGGCGCGTGTTGAAATGATGTTCGTGGGTGTTTCATGTTTTCACATGAGAACATGATCACGTCGACACGCCGGTCGTGACTCTTCTTTCTCCGGGAAGCTTGAGTCCCCTCTGTTGGCCAGCTGCCGCTTGTGTGTAAAAGCACAGCCGCGGGTCTGCCCGACACTCTGGGAAGACCGTGGAGATCAGCGAGAGCAAACCTCTCGCTCCTCTGCGTGTCGTGTGCCGTCGAGCTGCCGGGCTGCAGCGCGGGTTGTCACGGCAACCCAGCGCTCGCTCGGCGCTCTAGATGCGCGGTTCCCTTGCATAATCTCCATTGTAGCGCCCTCTCTGGTGCACCAGAAGAGGTCTACTTTGCTGATATGGCTTGGGTGACATGAGGTTGAGGGGTTCCTTCGGGGAACCAACCCCCTAGGGCCCCTCCCTCTCTAGCGCATTGCAAGCTGTGCAGTTTCTGGATTGGATTGCTGGTCCT